>NW_016107368.1:6182465-6243187 GCF_001604975.1 Cebus imitator
AAAAAAAAAAAAAGAAAAGAAATGAAAAGAAAAAGCAGGTTACAGTTCAGTAGGCACAGTATAATCATATTTTCACGTTATAAATATAATACATGCACCTATTCTAATTTTTCTACAATTGTGTTCATTTTTTATTGCTGCTATAACAAATTACCACAAACTTAGTGATTTCAAACAACACGCATGTATCATTAGCAGTTCTGTAGTTCAGAAGTAGATGGTTCTCACTGACCAATGTGAGTGTTGGCAGGGCTGCATTCCTTGCAGAGGCTGTGGGAGAATCCTCCCCTCATCTCTCCGGCTGCCCTCAGCCACCCTGTCTCGTGGTCCTCACCTCTACCTCCAAGTAGCAGCAGGAGGTCGAGTTCTTCCCGCACCACGCCAGACCGCCTGCCTCCTGATCCACAGCTGAGGACTCTGTGGTTACACAGGACACACCTGGGTGATCCAAGGTTCTCTCCCTGCCTCAGGGTCAGCTGATTTTCAACCTGAGTTCCATCGGCCACCTTGACTCCCCTGTGCCACACAACCTAACATTCACAGGGTCCAGGGATTAGGGCATTGCTGTGGTGCAAATATGTGTCCCCTCCACATCCATGCTGAAATGTGATCCCCAAGGGAGGGAGTGTCTGGTGGGAGGAGTTTGGGTCATGGGGGAGGACTTGTGTCTCCCCATAGTAATGAGTGAGTTCTCGCTGTGTTAGTTCACGTGAGATCGTGAGATCGAGTTGTTTGAGAGTCTGGGACCTCCCCACTCTCTCTTGTTCTCTCTCTTGCCATGTGACACACCCGCCTCCCCTTTGCCTTCTGTCATGCTTGTAAGCTTCCTGAGGCCTCACCAGAAGTTGAGCAGATGCTGGTGCCATGCTTCCTGTACAGCTTGCAGAACTATGAGCCAAATAACCCTCTTTTCTTTGTAAATTACCCAGCCTCAGGTATTTCTTTATAGCAAGCAAATCAGACTAATACAGGCATGGATGTCTTTGGGGGCCAGTGTTCTGCTTACCACAACAATATACAGGTATTCATTTTAATTAGCCAAGAAGAGCTAGGAAAGCCAGAGAGCTCTAGTCATTTTGGATCAATTTTCATTTCAGCTTTAATATTTACCTTTAGTTCTGTAACCATAATTCCCATAATTCTCAGCATCAGTTCTAAATTTACATTAATCCAATCTCATTCATTTCATATCATAGCTTTTCCATTTCTACGTTGTTGATTAATTAGGCAATTTTATTTTACTTTTGTTTTTCTTTAATGTTCTGTATTTCTTGAATCCTGGCAATTTTGAAAATATACGTCCTATTGCCTTTGACTAGAGTACTTATGACTTACCTGGGTATCAGATTCTTGGGCGCAATTTTTTCACTTCTGATCATCCTGAAGATCTATTCTACCGGTATTAAATGTTGCTGGTAAGAAGCCTAGGAATAATTGAGCCCTCTTCCCACAACAGTTCTGTGAAGAACGTTCATTCTAAGCCACTAAGATTGTTGCCATAGACAACGAATACAGTCATGCTGCTGAGGACCCTTTCTGGGGTTCCCTAAGCCCAACCATATTCCAGACTGGGTTGAGGTTGTCCAGTCACGCTGTTGCAGCGTGAGATGCAGGCCTCTGCCCCAGACCTGCCCAGCTCTGGGTGGATGCCCAGCTTTGTCCACCGCTCCCACTTCCTTCCCAGCCTCTGGGAGGCAAAGGACAAAACCATATGGGTGTTAGTCCAGAAATGGTTCATCTATGGGAGAAGGGACCCTCAGAACAAGGTGCTTAGCTTGGTCCCCAGGGCTCTGGCATTGATTACTTTCTCCTGTGGTAAATTTCTTTGTGCTTAATGTAAATAAGCTTGGGTGGCCACCTCTAGCCATGCTTTCCACCAAAGACAGTCAAGTGGGGGTCCTGGCGGTTGTTCTGCCCCTGGAGAGAAGAGGCCTTCCACTCTCGGTGGGAGATGGAGTCTCTTCCTAGGTGGCCTCTGTTTGTGGTGGGCAGGATGTGTCCTTCAGGGAGGAGCCCTGGGGGTCTTCTCACTGGCTGTCTCCAGCTTTATGGTGTTAGGCTAATCCTCTTTCTCACTGTGAGTGCGGCTGGAATTTTATGTTTCTGTTGTTGCTCTCCTGTGGATACGTACTTTGTAAGATTTGGGGCAGAAGGTTTTGTCTGCACCCATCTTTCCTGGAAGGCGAGTTGAGTTTGGAAGATCTGGAAAGCTCAGTGCCCTGCGCTCCCCCAGGGGCTTCATTCCTCCGTCCATGCGCCCTCCCAGGGACTCCATCTCTCCAGCCCTCCCAGAGGCTGTGTTCACTCTTTATCCCTCCCATTTCCCCTACTCACGTGAGAGAAGACATGCATTTCTAATACGTTGAAAGGAAGATTTTACATTTATTTTCCGATTCCTCCAAGTTTCAGAAATGAACTTTACCTCAAATATCTACAACTCTACCCCCCAGCTGACAGCTAAGAAGGGCACATATTCTCTTTACAGTCAAATATGCACGATATAACGTGAACTGTGCAGTCGGGCAGATGGGAATTCAACCTGCCTCTCCCATTTGCCAGCTGATGACTTAGTCTCTTGACTCTCTGGATTTTGATTTATTTGTTACAAATTTAAAAGGTGGTAATAGGTGACTCATGGCTGCAGTGAGCATGGGAACTGGCTCACATCTTCCTGGAAGGGTGGGGAGCAGGAGGGGGAGCTGGGGTGCAGTCACAGCAGTGGCCTTAGCTGACCCCACAGGGAACTCCAAGCTGGATGGCCCTGCAGAGGGTTCCTGAGCTTGTGCAAGGGGCTTTAGGCTCCACATCAATCAGTCACTAGAGGCAAAGGTCCCCGGGAAGGACTGAGTCAGGGGACAGGTGCTTATCTGAGTGGAGGCCAACAACCTCCCCATCCTGGGGAAGAAATCCTTTGTCCCCAAAGGAGAACCTAGGTGGCTTCCAGCACCCCTAAGTAAGTAGCCGCTCCCTGGATAGTGCCACCAAAACAGGGAACTCCCCTGCACCACCAGTCTCCTGCTGATCCCCTCACTGACCTGGCTGGAGGCAGAGGGCATGGGAGCCCAGGTGATCAGCTTATGGTGGCCGGACAGAAAATGGGTCAAGGGTCAGGGCAGGCAGAGAACAGCTCAACCAACATCAAGGGCCAGCCGGCTTCTCCCCCGAACCCGTGCCTGGTCCTCAGGCTTCTTACTTGGAGCAGACACCTGTTGCCTCTCTTGTGGACACCTCACTGAAGGCAGCTGAAGGGCTTGTCATCTAAAGGGCTTCATGCAACGAAGCTCAGTGTTTGGCTCTACCGAGCGCCTCTGCAGGAGCTGGGACATCGACAATGTGCCGGGGTCATCTTTGCAGCCAAAGCCGTGTCTTCCCATTTCTCACATCATCTGCAGAACACTCTTCCCTAATGTTTGATTTCTCTGAGAGTGGGGTTGCAAGACTGCTCCTAAATTCATTTCAAACTCTTAATAATAGAAAGCCCTCTCTTTACAGGGAAGAAATGACTTTTCCTGGAGATACTTCAAGCTTTGCAAACATTAAATAACTATTAATAAATAGGAAGTTGCTGGACCAGATGAAGGCTTTAGGCAAAGAAGCAAGGAGCCTTTTTTTCTCTGGCTTGCTGGGCATGTGGCCATTTCTCTCGGTTGGTGGAGAAGCCCAAACCTGTGTTTGCTCTGAGAGGGGCCTGACGGGTCTCATCTCTGGGCCAACACTTTGTTCTTGGTAGAAGGCTTTTGCCGGCATCTGTGACCTGAACCTTCAGCACTTGCATGGTGAATGTAATAAGCAAAGCGGCTTCCAGGGCATCTAGGATGTCTGGCAGAAGAGCGAGGAAGCTGTGGGCTTTGGCAAGCGTGAGGACTGCCGAGACCGAGGGACCAGCCGCTCATCAGGCACAGGGGCTTGTGTATAACCAAGGCTGCTGTGTGCAGCGTTGAAGACAGCAGGTGATTGTATTTTTAAAGTGGCGTTGTGAATCACATTTTGGGGTTTGCTTTTTGTTGAGGAACTTTTGAAATGGTATCTCTAAAATTCTGGATTATCTAAATATCTCTGGATATTTATTTCTACCCCAATTTGAGTTGAGCAAAATTGTTTTTGAGCTTCAATGTCTTATTAAGAGGTAGGATTTGTTTCCTGTAAGTTAGTCATGAAGACAAGCAGCCCACCCCTCTAGAAGCTGCCCCTCAACTGCCATCTTTGTGCCCTCATCCTGAGCTCTCTGGGGCATCACCAGGAGCACCTCATTGGTGATGTGAGTGTGCTGTTATCATCAGGGTGGAAGCCACTGGAAACACTCTGTTGTGGATATGTGTATGTGTTTCTCTGGGTGCCCGGGGTCAGCAGAGCCCCTATAGATACAGAGGAGCCTCGTGGCATTCCTGTTACTGCTGCGTAACCCAACATCCCTAAATATGATGCATCCAGCAATATAACTTTTTCTTTCTTTTTTTTTTAGATGGAGTCTCACTCAGCTGGGGTGCAGTGGTGCAATCTTGGCTTGCTGCATGCTCCACCCTCTGGGTTCAAGCGATTCTCCTGCCCCAGCCTCCCAAGTAGCTGAGACTATAGGCACATGCCACTATGAGCAGCTAATTTTTGTATTTTTGGTAGAGACGGGTTTTTGCCATATTGGCAGGCTGGTCTGGAACTCCTGACCTCAGGTGATTCACCAATCTCGGCCTTCCAAAGTGTTGAGATTACAGGTGTGAGCCACCACACCCAGCCCACAGCTTTTTCTTTCTCGTAATTCTGTGGATGGGAATTTGGACAGGGCTCAGCTGGGTGGCTCTTCTACTCTAGTTGGTGTGGGCTGCAGCTGCTCCTATGGTTGCATTCAGCTGGGAGCTCGAGCTGGCTGGGACATCCAAGCTGGCCTCCATCCTCCAGGGCCTCCTCCAGATGGCCTTGGCTTGTCTAAGGGTCTAGCTTGGCTTCCTTGCAGCATGATGGCCAGGCTCTAATCAGGAGAATGTAGAGCTCAAAACCTCAAGGATTGAGCTTGAAAGGTCCGGAAGGTTACGTTCTATAAGCCAAAGAGGACAGGAAGGAGACTCTAGGCCTCACGGACCAGAATAGGAATTAAATGAATTGCTGTGTGGATGTGTCTGGCATTAGTAAATATCCTGTACATAATAGCTGTTTGCATTGTTGTGCCCGTTTAGTCATTTGCTAATACTCCTGGTGCAGAGATGGAGGAAACAGCCTGTCAGAGGCAATTTCGAAGGGACAGGAGGTTTGTTCAAGGAACTCCTTGTGTAGAAAGCCTCAACCCTGACTACATATTACGATCACTTGAAAATCCTCCTGCCAAAGCTCCACCCAGACCACTTCAATCAGTCCTAGGTGTAGGATCCAAGTGTGGCTATTTTTTAAACTCCCCAAGTGATTGTCATGTTACAGCTTATTGACCATGACTGATAAGAGTTGTTGAGTCAGTGAATGAAAGTGTGTTTAAATTTTTTTTTTTTTTTTTTTTTTTTTGTGGTGTTTTTTTTTTTTTTTTTTTTTTTTTTTTTGAGATGGAGTTTTTCTCTTGTTGCCCAGACTGGAATGCAATGGTATGATATTGGCTCACCACAACCTCCACCTCCTGGGTTCAAGCGATTCTCCTGCCTCAGCCTCCCAAGATCAGCCTCCCGCTGGGATTACAGACATGTACCACCACACCCAGCTAATTCTGTATTTTTAGTAGAGATGAGTTTTGTCCATGTTGGTCAGGCTGGTCCCCAACTCCCGACCCAGGTGATCTGCCCACCACAGCTTCCTAAAGTGCTGGAATTACACATGTGAGCCATTGTGTCCGGCCTTAAATTTTAATCAGATAGCACTTTTCAAAAACCTAACTATAGACAAGAAAGGTTCTGGGTCCTAGAATGTGAAAGTGCAGGAGGCTTAAGTTAAATGCCGACGGCCCCTCAGCCCTGCCTTTCCACCTACAAACCAGCCAGTCTCCTAAGAGAAAAAGATGCCCCGTTGTTCAGCACATGAGACAAACGTCTTAGACTGCTCTATTAATGAAATAAATGTACAATTTTAGACTAAACAGCGGGACAGGAAGATGGGGTGGGTCTGACTTCAGACACTATGGCTGGCGCAGGAGCAGGAGGAAGGCAGGGCGGGGGTCTGTGCCCACTCGTGACAAGTAGTAGCACTCCAACATTTATAGTATAGCCTAGGAATTATGCAGAATATATTTGCAATCTCTTTTTGGTGACAGAACTGAAAATAGAAATTAAAAAAACGTGAGAGAGAGAGAAGAAAGGGGGTGGGAAGAGCAGCTAAATGGAATTCTTGGAGCTTCCTATTTCAGGTGGAAAGTTGAAGTCATGAAACCAGACAGATCTCTCTTTCTTCCCCCTAATTAATTAAAGGTTGTAAAGTCAGGGTGTGGGCTGGGTGTATTCCCTTTATTTTTTAAAACCATGTTTGACAGCTCCAGGCTCCCAGGATTTCATCAGGATCTCAGGTGCGCTGTAATTGATGTGTCATGCGCCGGGTTGCGTAACTGCATTGTTACACCGGCGGCGTTTCTCCATTGAGCCCATTTGCACATCTCATCAGGAGAGAGGAATGCCCACAGCACCGTCTTGCCCTTAAGGAAAAGATGGAATTTCTTTCATGTTTTAAAGTAATAGCCTTAAAGATAAAAATACAAAAAAAAAATAAATAAATAAAATGTAAACAACACCCATAGTGCCCACCGCTTAAAAAATGCTTAACAGCACACCTCACCTGGCATTTCTTATTTTGAGCATGACTGCAGAACAGAAAGGTGTTGGTCGTGGACTCTGGATACAATTTGCCTGACTTCAGAATTCAACTTAGGTAGGTCACTTGCCTCAGTTTCCTGATCTGTGAAATGGAGGTAACAGTGGTAACCCACTTGAGGTTTAAATGCACGACTACAGTATCTGTAAGGTGCTATGCCTGGCCCAGGTAGGACACAGTACTGCTGTCATCACTACCATGACTACTCCTGACTTCTTCCTGTACTTACAAAAGACACATGCTCACACACACATGCACAGACACAAACACAAACACACGCACCGTAAACACACATTCCAACAAGTCCCTGCATGTGCTCATTTGCACACACACACAAACATATACATACCTGTGAACACAAACATTTTTTCCCACAACCAATAACATACTCTACGTAGAGGTTTGTGGCTTGCAAACACGTCACGACATGTAATGGATATTTTTCCCCGTCAGCAATTGTATGCTTTACAGCAAGGGTGCCATTCTTATTAGCTGCTCCAGTGTCCCTGGATGGACATTGGGGTTGCTCTGAGCCTTCACCGTGACAGACTTACTGCTGCAGGGCTTGCTGTGTGTTGGGGAGGCAGAGTTTTTTTTTTTTTTTTTTGATGGAGTTTCACGCTTTTTGCCCAGGCTGGAGGGCGATGGCATGATCTTGGCTCACTGCAAACTCTGCCTCCCGGGTTTAAGCAATTCTCCTGCCTCAGCCTCCCTAGTAGCTGGGATTACAGGCACACACCACCACATCCAGCTATTTTTGTATTTTTAGTAGAGACGGAATTCCTCCGTGTTGGTCAGGCTGGTCTTGAACTCCCGACCTCAGGTGATCTGCCCACCTCAGCCTCCCAAAGTGTTGGGGTTACAGGCGTGAGCCACCGCGCCTGGCTGGGGGATGCAGAGTTTTAACTTTCTCAGATACCGTCAAATCGCTGTCCCAAATCCATGCCACTTTGCACTTTGCTGAGAAGTCCACCTTCCTGCCTTCCTCCAGGGGAGGGTCTAAGGAGCCCTGTCAGGCCCCCACCGTTTCCGGGCACACCTCTCTCCACGGCCTGATCAGGAGTGCATGTGGATGCTGGACTCCACCAATCCGATCATTGAGAAATGCTGTCTTGTTAATTTGCATTTCTGTAATTATTATTTAGGCAAAGGCTTCTAATTTACCTTGTGCATCCTGTAAGCACCATCGTGAACAATGTCAATCTATTCTTGGCCTGCACGGTTTGTTTCATAGCTTTTTTACAAACAACTACTGTGCAGACCACCCACAGCTCACTCAGCCCGGTAATGTGCCGAATCAGCGCCATTAGGTGAAGAAGATTCTGAATGCGGAGCACTGTTTCCAGTTGTTGGAAGTGCACATCCTCATCCTACCAAGCAAATAATTCAGCATTTAGTCATTCATTCAAAAACTGTTTCCTGAGCACCTGTCTGTGTCAGGCTCATACTGTTTGGAGGATTTTTTGTGTTGCATCAGTAAACACAAACTTTTAAAAATCCCTGTCCTTGTGGAATTCATGGTCTAGCCCAAATCCTTTCTGAAGGTGGGCACCTGAGATGAGGACCCCATGGCATATGGTGGCCGCTGCGTGTGGGAGTCCATAATGGCCACAGACCCACTTGGTGTCCCACTGCAGCTGTGACCAAGGCCACACAGGGTGGGTGGGCAGACAGTGTCCCTGAGGCCATGAGACAGGATCAGCAGAGAGTGCCTCATGGCCCTGGAGCTGTTCTTTACACAGATGGGAGAAAGGAATCCCAAGTGTGCCTGCCTGCCCATGGCGCCCGAGAAGCCCGCCTTCCTGCCTTCCTCCAAGGGAAGGTCTAAGGAGCACTGTCAGAACATCACTATTCCCTGGCACCCACGCACTGAGGTCCTGCTCTGGGGATGGTCTCCAGGCCGGTCCCTGCTGAGCCTGGGCTGGGGCAGAGCAGCGAGTGGAGCTGTAGGGAGGGCCTGGGCAGTGGGACCCACTCTGTGCCGGCTGGTGTCTGCCTCTTACTCAAGTTACTGGGACTGGCCCTTAATTTCCAGTTCCTATTTGAAATATACCAGGAAAGGACTGTGGTGCTTTGTCCTTGGCGGAGACTCTTGCCTCTGGACCGAGCAGCTGGCCAAGGGGGGTGGCAGCTATCACTGGGCCAGCACGTTCAGGGGTTCAGCCTAGACATGTCACCAGTGGGGTTGCTGAACAGCAAGGCTGGGGGAGGAAAACATTCCCCAAATCCTCAGGGGCTTTTCCCTGAAATGGAACCAAACCATGAGTGTCCACAGCATTAACATGTAGTGGCCATTTGCAGGGCTGAGTGAGTGATGGGGCCACCCCATAAGGACATCCCAGCCTCATGGACCTGGCACCAGGCCTGTGCAGCTAGGGGGTTTCAGACACAGGCCCAACATGGGCATAGGGCTGTCCTGGAGAGAGGGCTGCTCGTCTGGAGAACCAGGCACACCTCCCCAGGGTGCTGATGGGTGATGTCTGAATAATAAGTCACGACTGATTTGGTGGCTTAAAACAACACAGCTTTGCTCTTTTACTGTTCTGGATGCTAGAGGTCTAGGATCAATCTAACTGGGCTAAAGTCAAGGGTGGGCAGGGCTGGTTCTTTGTGGAGGCCCTAGGGGAGAATCCATTTCTTTGCTTTTCTTTCCGCTTCTAGGGACCTCTTGCATTCCTTGGCTCTTGTCTCCTTCCTCCATCTTCAAAGCTCATCACTGCAGTCTCTGTGTCCATCAGCGTGTCACCTCCTGCTCTTCCCTGGTCGGACTGTCTCAGGAGGAGCCTTGTAAGTACATTACCTGCCTCCCGTGAGTGATTCTGGGAGGGCTTCATCACCTCTGCAGAGTCCTGTGTGCCATGTACAGTCACAGCCATGGGTTCCGGGGATTAGGGTTGTGGACATATTTGGGGGCCACTATCATCCTGGCACGTGGAGGGACACAGAGTGTTTCTCTGGGCAGGGGTGTCAAAGATGAGGGTTATGGGCAGAGAGAGCAGTGCCTGGCACCCGTGGGCCACCCTGGGTCAGTGAGTCAGCCCTGACCTGTTTCCAGCCTGGCCCAGCTCTGCCCTCGGTAGCTCCGAGTGTGGCTGCTCTCTCCAGGCAGTGTGGGTCCCTGTGGGGAACTGCAAACCCGCCAGGCTGGCAGGAGCCAGGGACACAGCGCAGGCAGCAATGGTGGGGATGGGAAGGCCGACCTGTGTGCTGCAACGGTGTCCCCACCTAACTGTGCAGAACTTGGGCACACAGCATGGGGGTGCTGTGGGGCATGGGGGCATAGAGGGTAGGGGAGGATGGCCTCAGGGGATGCACGTGATCTCGGTAGAGGCAGAATGAACAGAGACACAGGTGGATGGAGCTGATTTTGGGAGCAAAAGAGCCACCAGCGTAACCCTGGATGCCTCTGAAACATGTGCACTGGCTCCTCAGCCAGCTGCGGGGTCAGCCCAGGCCTTCCGATCCTTTCCTTCCTGCTCATTGTATGGTCATCTGCAGGGAAGTCTTCTCAGCTTCTCAGCTCGGTGAGGCCCACATCTGCATGAGTGCCCCAATTTGCCCTCCCTGATAATTCCCTGCAGCCCCATAGCCCTCTCCTCCAAAGAGCTGTGCCACCTCCAGATGGCAGACAAACGGGCCGGCTGCTTTGAGGCAGGGAGGCGAGCTCTTCCCACTGCAGGTGAGCACTCAGGGCAGTTGTTTCCAGATGGCACCAGGCAGTATGAGATGCCCCGGAGCCACAGAATGACCTCCGGTTCGCCACCCTGGCTTACTCCACGCTGTGCAACTTGACAAACCTCAGTAGCTTTACATACAAAATGTTGGTTTCAAGGCAACTCCAACACAACCCCATCTTGCTCTCTGTAGGCCTTGGGCTCTGTCACAAACGAGGTATCCTCTTTGTCACAGATGAGGTCCCCTTAGGCTGGCCCCTGGGAGCAGCAGGAACTCACCTGCCTCTCTTGAAATGTCCCCACAGGGGGACTGACCCCAAACAGGAGTCCCAGCAAGGGCTGCTGGGAATGAGGGAGGCTCACAGGCAAGTCCTGGTGTCAGGCGGGGCATGTTCCCACGTGGGTCCTCACCAACACAGGCCCGCATAGGCAGGCTCCCTGTGCCCCTCTGCCCATTCCATGCCCTGGGCAGCCCAGCCTTTCCCATCCTGGGGATGTTTAGCCCAGAGCTGGAGAGGATGGGGGTTCAGGGCTTGGCACTGGGGGCCGTGTGGGTGGTGTCCTGTTTCTAGCCAGACCCCAGCGCTGAACATGCCTCTGCTGGCTGCTGAGTGCTGACACTGGGGCATTGCCTCCGTGAGCTGTGCAATACCCAGGACCTCTGTTTTCCTGTTCATCCGGACTTCTCATGGCCTGAGCTATGTTTCCCCCGTTCCCAAATCCATCCAGCTCAGAGTTTCCCCAGCCAAACCACAGAAATGATACACAGCTTATTTCCTGGCAAACACAGCTTCCAGAGCCAGACTCAACTTGCCACAAGATGGGCTGATCATGAATCAAATCTCACACTGCAGTTCTCTGGGTCTTTGATCATCCTCACAAAGGTGGGGAAAGTGGAGTTTGTGTGTCTCAGAGCGATGGAAGCAGGCCACAGTCTGTTAATTTTGTAAAAGGAAACCTTCTGGGAAACAGAAAATTTACCTGACCACCAGTGGGTGTGTGACCACAGGACTCTGGCTGGCGGCTCCCGCCTGCTCACCGTAGTGATTGCAAAAGAAGAAACAGTGCCTCGTTTCCAGTTTGCATCTGTAAGTAACTGCGTTTAAGTGAAGCTGGGAGGTGACTCAGAAAAACGAAGCTTCAAGCACTCTTGTAAGATCTGAGCCAAGTGAGATGAATCCCCGTGCCCTCAGCAGGCCTGCCAGGCAACACTACCACATTCATCGCTGCAAGGAGCTTCCTGGTTCTGCAGCAAGATCACATCCAGTGTGCTGTGGGAGCCCTGCTGCCTCATTGTCATTCCTGGAGTCCTTTCTCCACCTTTTCTTTGTCCCAGCAGGTCAGGCTACCCAGGGATGCACTGGATTTTGGATCTCCTGGCACACTGACAAAAAACCCTTTCTTTTGCCCCTAGAAAACACACTAGAAATGAGAAGGTGTGAATCAGATAAGCTTAGGGTCAACTTTGAAGTTGTTAACATCTGTTTTAAGCATCAACTGTGAGGTTTGAGACCCTAGGCATCATCGGTGGCTAATTGCCCGCAGCTTCACCCAGAACCGACCGCCAAGCCACTCACCAGAGCTGCTGTCCTGGAACAGTCTGTGGGGAAGGAGCAATTTTTTGTAGTTTTTCTCCAATTTGTCTTGGGCCAACGCTTTTGTAAAACAGAGAGGACATGGATTGTTGCAACACAGGCACACACTTTGATGCCACAGTCCTGTCAAATTCCTGTGAGAGTTCTGAACGCGTACACTCCCTCGCACTCTGTTACCTCCTCATGGAGCAGAGAAGAGCAGCTCACAAGTGCCCTGGTCCACGGACTCTGCTGGGAGAGTGCTGGCAGCCCCACACCCCGGATTCTCTGTGCATTCCTGTTTCAACCACGGATCACCTTCTTATTGTACTTTTTGTTTGAGACAGAGTCTTGCTCTGTCACCCAGGTTGGAGTGCAGTGGCACAATCTCTGCTCACTACAACTTTTGCCTCTGGGGTTCAAGCAATTCTGCCTCAGCCTCCTGAGTAGCTGGGATTACGGGCGTGTACCACCATGCCCAGCTAAGTTTTATAGAGATGGGGTTTCACTATGTTGGCCAGGCTGGTCTCGTAATAGCTGATGCTATTGTGTCTTTGAACGTTTGATAAAATTCACTTGTGGTGAATGGTTTATCTGGGCCAGCGTCCTTGGTGGGAAGGTTAATGGTGAAAATTCAATTTCTTTCATAGATACAGGATTATTTGTATTTTTCTTTTCATATTTGTAAATTTTGGCACTTCTCAGGAAATCGTACTTCTCAAGAAATTTGTTCAGTTCATTAAGTTGCCAAATGGACTGCTATAAAGTTGTTCATAAAATCAGCTTATGATTATTTTAACATCTGAAGTGGTAACCAGTGTTTCACTTATGATATTTGTCATTTGTGCTCTATTACTAATTTTTTCTTATTAACTAGTTATGACTTTATTTTGTTGCATTTAAAGAACTACGATTTAGCTTTGTAATCTTTCTTTTTTAAAAAGGATTTTAGTTTTCACTTTGTTTCTTCACAAACCCTTGTGTTGAGGGCTGATTTTCAATAGATCACAGAGAGGGAAGCTGTGTAATCTTTTTCTAACATTTGTTTTCTCTTTTGTTGATTTCTGCTCTTTCTGTCTTCTTTGAGTTTACTTTGCTTTTCTTTTTTTAGCTTTTTGAGGTAGAGTGTTCCGTCCTTGAGCTCACGTTTCCTCTTTTCTAACATAAGCCTTTAAAAGTGTCCACTTTCCTCCTCACATTGCTTTAGCTGCATCCCATACATTTTAATATATTTATTGTATTTTTACATATCAGTCAATTAGAAAGATTTTTTAAATTCTTTGGGATTTTTTTTTTTGAAGTGTGCATTATTTCGAAGCATACAGGTTAATTTCCAAACATTGGGGGTTTCCTAGGTCTGTTATTGTTTCTAATTTAATTCCGCTGTGGTCAGAGAACCTACTTTGTGCTATTTCAAATATTTAAAAAATTTTGGGGACTTGTTATGGCCCAGCATATAGTTTGTCTTAGTGAATTTTCTGTGTGTACTTGAAAAGAATGTGTAATGATAAAGAAATAGCAATTAGGTAAAGGTAACTGATGATAATGTTCACTTCCTCTACAGTTTACTGACATTTTTGTAATTGATCAATAAGTGGATGAAAGAGAAGTGTTGAGTCTCTTACTATGATTGTGGAATTGTTTATTTCTCCAACAAACTAAGCAGAGAAAGGGACTTCTTTCACCTGATAAAGGGCATCTGTGAAAAACCTAGAGCTAACATAATACAATACTTGCTGTTGAAATATTGAGTATTTTCTCCCTAGGATGAGCAAGACGAGGAATTCAGTGCATGCATTCTCTCTCTCTCTGTCTCCCCCTGACCTTTCCCTCTCTCACCCTCTTTCTCTCATTACTTCTAGTTAATTGTACTGAGAACCTAGCTATGGCAATGAAATAAGAAAAACACGTAAAGGCATAAATATTGGTGGGAAAGAAGTAAAAGTCTCTATTTGGACATGACATGATTTTTTTTTTTTTTCTTGACAGAGTCTTGTTCTGTAGCCCAGACTGGAGTGCAGTGGCGCAATTTCGGCTCACTACAGTCTCTGCCTCCTGGGTCCTAGTTCAAGCAATTCTCCTGCCTCAGCCTCCCAGGTAGCTGGGATTACAGGAGCGCACCACCATACCCAGCTAATTTTTGTATTTTTAGTAGAGATGGGGTTTCACCATGTTGGCCAGGCTGGTCTTGAACTCCTGACCTCATGATCCACCTGCCTTGGCCTCCCAAAGTGCTGAGATTACAGGCATGAGCCACTGTGCCTGGCCTGATTTTTTACATAGAAAACCTCAAGCAACCTATAGAAGCACTAGTATAAGTCCACAGGATACAAAAATCAATAGATATATATGTATATCTCAATTGGATAAGAAGACTCATTAGTGCTATCAGTTCTCCTGATTATTAACTTTTAAAAATAAATTTATGGGGTACAAGTGTAATTTTATTATATGCCTAGATTGTGAAGTGGTGAGGTTTTAGGGTATCTATCATCTAAATAACATACATTATACCCATTAAATAATTTTTTAGCATCCATCCCCTCCCACCCCCTCACCCTTCCAAGTGTTTGTTGTCTATCATTCCACATTCTGTGTCCATGTGTACACATTATTGAGCTCTCACTTGTAAGTGAGAACATGTGATACTTGTCTGTGTCTGACTTACTTTATTTAAGGTAATGGCCTCCAGCTCCATCAATGTTGCTGGAAAAGATATGATTTCATTATTTTATGGCTGAATAGTATTCAATTATATATGTATAATACATACAATTATATATATGTAATTATAGCAAGACCTCATCTCTACGTAGTCAGGAGTGGTGGTGTACGCCTATAGTCTCAGCTACTCAGGTGGCTAAGGTAGGAGGATCACTCAAACCCAGGAGCTCAAGGCTGCATATATATATGTCATATATGTATATATAAAACTGTCACATATATGACATACATCTATATATACACATATATGATATATGGACACACATATTACACACATATATGTGTATATATGAACATACACATGACATATATAACATACTACAAAAATAAAAACTAAAATATAATAGCATCAGAAAATGCTTAATAATGTATTTTAAAAGAATATCNCATATACATATATGTGTTTAAATATGTATATATGACATATATACATATATGTATACATATATACACATATATATGCGTATATATATGTCATATATATACGCATATATATGACAGTTTTTTTTATCTAGTCATCTACTGTTGGACACTTAAGTTGATTCCACATCTTTGCTTTTGTGAACAGTGCTGAGAGAAACATAACTGCAGGTGTATTTTTGATATAATGATTTCTTTTCCTTTGAATAGATCCCAGTAGTGGGATTACTGGATTGAATGGTAGTTCTATTTTTCATTCTTTGAGAAATCTCCATACTCTTTTCCTTAGAGCACATACTAATTCATCTTCCCACCAATAGTATATAAATTCCCTTTCTCTGCATCCTTGCTAACATCTGTTATTTTTTTGTCTTTTTAATAATAGCCATTCTGCCTGGTGTAAGATGATGTCTCATTGTGTTTTTAATTTGCGTTTCTCTGATGATTAATGATTTTGAGCATTCTTTCTTATGTTTGTTGGCTCTTTGTAAGTCTTCTTTTGAAAAATGTGTACTCATGTTCTTTGCCCACTTTTTAGTGGGATTATTTTGTTGTTGTTGTTGAGTTGTTTGAGTTTCTTGTAAATTCTGATTGTCAGTCCCTATCAGATGAAGTTTGCAAATATTTTCCCCCATTTTGCTAGTTGTTTGTTCGCTCAGCTGATTATTTCTTTTGCTGTGCAGAAGCTTTTTAGTTTAATTAAATCCCATTTCTCTGTTTTTGTTTTTGTTGCCTGTGCTTTTGAGGTCTTGGTGATGAATTTTTTGCCTAGACCAATGTTGAGAAGTTTTTCCTAGGTTTTCTTTTAGTATTTTTATAGTTTCAGATCTTACATTTAATTCATCTTGAGTTGACTTTTTTATATGGTGAGAGGGTAGGGTCCAGTTTCATTCTTCTGCAAATGACAGTTCAATTTTTCCAGCACAATTTACTGAAAAGCGTGTCCTTTCCTCAGTGTACGTTCTGGTTGACTTTATTGAAGATCAGTTGGCTATAAATATGTGCTTTTTAATTTATATTTTTGGGTTCTCTACTTTGCTCCATTGATTTATGTGTTTATACCAGTTCCATGCTGTTTTGGTTACTATGGCCTTGTAGTATAATTTGAAGTCAGATAATATGATGGCTCCAAGCTTTGTTCTTTTTGCTTGGGATTGCTTTGGCTATTTGGGCTCTTTTTTAGTTCCATATGAATTTTAAGACTATTTTTTTTTCTAAATCTGTGAAAAATGATGTTGATATTTTGGTAGGGATTGCATTAAATTTGTGGATTGTTTTTGGCAGTATGAACACTTTAATAATATTAATTCTGATCAATTAGTACGGAATGTTTTTCCATTTGTGTTATCTACAATTTCTTTTTTCAATGTTTTGTAGCTTTCTTGGTTGAGGTCTTTCATCTTCTTGGTTAAAATTCCTAGATGTTTTATTTTTTTGGTAGGTATTACAGATGGGATTGCCTTCTTGATTTGGTTTCAGCTAGATCATTATTGATGTATAAAAATGCTACTAATTTTAGTAGATTGATTTTCTATCCTAAACTTTTCCTGAATTTATTTATCGAATTGAAGAGTTTTTGATAGAATCTTTAGGGTTTTCTAGATGTAAGAGTGCATCATCAGTGAACAGGGATAATTTGACTTATTCTTTTCCAGTTTGGATGCCTTTTATTTTTTTTCTTTTGTCTAATTACTCTAGGACCTCCAGTACTATGCTGAATATGGGCAGTAAAAGTGGGCATCCTCGCCTTGTTTCAGTCCTTACAGGGAATTCTTTAGACTTTTCCCTATTTAGTATGGTGCTGATGAATATGGGCTTTTTTATTTTGAGGTTTATTCCTTCTGTGCATAGTGTTGTTGATGTTATCAATTTATCGTTTAAGGGATGCTGAATTTTATAAAACCCTTTTTCTGCATCTGTTGAGATGATCATACAATTTTTGTTCTCAATTCTGTTAAGTGATGTTTCACATCTATTGCTTTATGTATGTTAAACCATTCTTGCATTCCTCAGGTAAAATCCACTTCATCAGTTCTCAAATTGATCTATGGATTCAGTGCAATCCTAATCAAAATTTTAGCAAAGAATTTTTTGCAGAAGTTGAGAAACTAATTCTAAAATTTACTTGAAAATCTAAAGGATCGACATTAGTCAAAGACATTTTTTAAAAGTTGGGGGGCTGACACCACTTGATTTTAAGACTTCCTACAAAACTATTGTAACAAAGTAGCATGGTGATACTGAAAGGATAGATACATAGAGCCCTTGAACATAAGAGGGGTAGTCATAGACAAGCAAAGATAGCCATAGATAATCAATTTTCAACAAAGGTACCCACTCAAATCAATGGAGAAAGAATTTTTTTTTCAACAACTGAGTGTATGCATATGGAAAAAATTAACATCAACTTGCTCTGTATACAAAATTCACTTGAACTGACCATACACATAAAACTCCTAGAAGAAAACCTAGGAGAAAATCCTTGCCACCTTGAGTGGCAGATGCTTTTTACATAAAGTACAAAAAACATACATAAAAAATTGATAAACTGGACTTATCCAAATGTACAGCTTTTGCTCTTCAAAGGCACCATTAAGAAATGAAGGCAAGTCACACAATAAGAGGACATATTAGTAATACCTATATCTGATGAATAACTTGTAATCACAAATTACAATTCAGTTTTTCCAGACCAGTTTACTGAAAAGAGTGTCCTTTCCCTAGTGTATGTTCTTGTTGACTTTATCAAAGATTAGTTGGCTATAAATATATGCTTTTATTTCTGGGTTCTCTACTGTGCTCCATTGATTTATGTGTTCATGCCAGTTCCATGCTGTTTTGGTTACTATAGCCTTATAGTATAATTTAAAGTCAGATAATATGATGGTTCCAGCTTTGTTCTTTTTGCTTGGGATTGCTTTGGGATATATATTAAGATTTAAGTTCATAAGTTGTACTTAAATCTCAATATTAAAGCTGGGTATAGTGACTCACATCTGTAATCCCAGTGCTCTGGGAAGCCAAGGTGGAAAAATCACTTAAGTCCAGGGATTTGAGACCAACCTAGGCAACAGAACAAGAACGCATCTCTACAGAAAAATTTAAAATGTAGTCAGGAGTGGTGGTGCATGCCTGTAGTTTCAGCTACTCAGGAGGCTAAGGTAGGAGGATCACTCAAACCCAGGAGCTCAAGGCTGCAGTGAGCTATAATCATGCCATTGTATTTCAGCTTGGGCAACAGACTGAGACCGTGTCTCCAGGTAAGAAAAAGAATAAGAACCTCAAAATAGTAAAAGGACAGGCATTTTTGCAGATGCTGCCACCACCCAGGGCCCCCTGCCACCAGCCATGATGGACATCACCAATAATGGTGAGCCCTTGGGTTGTGTGTCCTTCGAGTTGTTTGCAGACAAAAGTTCCCAAAATAGCAGAAAACTGCACTCTGAGCAATAGAGAGAAAATATTTGGTTATAAGGATTCCTGCTTTCAAAGAATTATTCCAGGGTTTATGTGGCAGGATGGTGACTTCAGAGGCCATAATGGCACTGGCGGCAAGTCCATTCATGGAGAGAAATTGGATGGTGAAAACTTCATCCCGAAGCACACAGGTCCTGCATCTTTCCATGACAAACACTGACCCACCACAATCTGTTTCCAGTTTTTCATCTGTACTGCTAAGATTGAGTGGTTAGATGGCAAACATGGTATTTGGCAAGGTGAAAGAGGGCATGAATATTGTGGAGGCCATGGAGCCCTTTGGGTTCAGATATAAGAAGACCAGCAAGATCACCACTGCTGACTCTGGACCAGTCTAACACATTTGACTCATGCTTTATTTTAACCACCAGACTACTCCTTCTGCAGCCTGGAGAGCACCCCTCCACCCCATTTGCTCATAGTATCCTATCGTCTTTTGCTATTGATGCTGTTATTTTATTTTTGAGATGGAGTCTCTATTGCCCAAGCTGGAGTGTGGTGGCATAATCTAGGCTTACTGCAACGTCTGCCTCCTGGGTTCAAGCAATTCTCCTGCCTCAGCCTCCTGAGTAGCTGGGACTACAGGTGTACACCACCATACCCGGCTATTTTTTGTATTTTTAATAGTGATAGGGTTTCACCATATTGGTCAGGTTGATCTCAAACTCCTGACCTCGTGATCCACCTGCCTCAGCCTCCCAAAGTGCTAGGATTATAGGCAAGAGCCACCACACCTGGCCGATGCATTCTTTGGGTTCCATATTTTCCTTATTCCCCTCCAGGTCTAGCTGGATTGCAGAGTTAAGTTTATGATTATAAAATAATTATTAAATAACATCAAAAATAGTAAAAGGACAAAGACTACAATATATACATGGGCAAATTATTTGAACAGATAAGTAGATAACCAACAAATATAAGATATATAAATGGGCAAAAAAAAACCATGAAAAGATGTTCAACATCATCAATTGTCTGGGAATTGCAAACAAAACTGCAATGAGAGACACTACATGTCTACTGGGATGGCTAAAATTACAGGATGACAATACCAAATCAGTCTTGGTGGGAGTGTAAGTGATGCAAACACTTCAGAAAACTGTTGGACAGGGCTGGGCGTGGTAGCTCATGCCTGTAATCCCAGCACTTTGGGAGGCCAAGGCAGGTGGATCACGAAGTCAGGAGATGGAGACCGTCCTGGCCAACACAGTGAAACACCGTCTCTGCTAAAAATACAAAATATTAGTTGGGCATGATGGCACACACTTGTAGTCCCAGCTACTCGGGAGGTTGAGGCAGGAGAATCGCTTGAATCTGGGAGGCGGAGGTTGCAGTGAGCTGAGATCGCACCACTGTATTCCAGCCTAGGTGACAGAGTGAGACTTTGTCTCAAAAAAAAAAAAAAAAAAAAGAGAGAGAGAAAGAAAACTGTTGGACAATTTCTTAAAGTTAAGCATATGCTTCTTCTATGACCTCATTTTTCCACTTTGGGGAATTTTCCCAGAATAAATAAAACATACGTTCACACAAAGACCTGTGGGTGAATGCTCATACCAGCTTTAATCACAGTAGCCCCATACTGGAAAAAATACCACATGTCTATCAACAGGTGAATAGAGAATCACTGTTGTATATCCATACAATCAAATACTACTTAGCAATGAAAGGGAATGAACTCTTTATACTCACTACAGCATCAAGGAATCTTCAAATCACTATGCCAAGTGAGAGAGGCTAGCTGGAAAAGAGTATGTCCTTCATGATTTCTCTTACACACGCATTTAACAACCCAAATGAATCTACAGTGATTTAAAAAACAGATGTGTGCTGCCCTGGGGTCCAGGGAGGTGGGAGGGGAGACAGAGGCTCCCAAGGTGTTCCTTGTGGGTTATGAAAGTGTGCTGCCTCCTGATTGTGGGACCTTGGTTTGTGACCCCAGTGTGCACATAGTCAAGCTCACTGGACTGTAAACTTGAAGTGGACACAGTTTACTGGATATAAATCATACCCTCAATAAAGTTTCTAAATAGCTGCCTTGCCTCTGGTTGGGGGTAATTACAGACTAGGATGGATAGCAAGGAAATCTGGGAAAGCTGAGTGGCACTCGTGTGGGTGTGTACATGGGCAGATTCACTGAGCGGCACACTTAAGATCAGTCATTTCACCCACTGTGCTACGATGTGTGTACATTTCAAACCTCAATGAACAGAAACCGTATACACTGTATGTCAGTGTTTTAGGCTGAGGCTAATTCCTAGAAATTTTGCAAAAAGATCGACTCTTTTGGTAAAGTAAAAACTCATTTTTTTTTGAATTAGAGTTTTATGCATCAAATTTGCTCAAAATGTCACCAACCAATTAATAAGGGAAGGAGAGGAAATCCACATCTCTTCACGTTCTCACTGGGCGCATCAGGGAATGCTGGCAGTGAGCCCCTTCTAGCTTTGCAGGTAAACTTTACCCTCTAGGAAACTGGCATGAGAGAAAGAAAATAATGCTAAATGTAAATGGTTCTTTTTCTCAGAAATGCCACCTGTTTGTTTATGAAATTTTGCCTTCAGGTGCAAAATACTAAGTAATTTATTGAAGTTGCTGCTAAGATGAAGGGTTTTCAGGGAACGTAAAATAAATGTCTCTAAAAATGTTGTTGTTGTTGTTTTGCATGGCCCAGTGTGTTCTAGGACTCTCCCGGAGGACCCCGGGCAGTCTAATGATACAGACACCTGGGTGACCTCAGGCATTCTAATGGGAGAGACTCCTGACCCACCCCAGGCATTCTAAAGAATGCAAAGTAAACTTGGCTTTTAGCTCAGTTTGCTAAGTTGAGGCCTTACTTGTTGGCTTCTCTCCATAAATTCTGTTGAGTGAGAAATTGATCTCAGGCTCTTTTCTGACTATGTCACCGAAGATCGCCCCCTTTAGTTGTTTGACGGTTGTTGCATTCTCATCGGGCAGGTTTTGCCTAAGCACCCATTTCCCCACTTATGGAGGGCAGAAATCTAAGGTCGCCCCGGAACCAGTACAGAGCCACCCAGTGTTATTCGCACAATCATGTTACTTTGTATGGCAAAACGCACTTTCAGATATAATTAAGGTCACTAACTGTTTGATCTAAAAATTGGAAGATTATCTGGGTGAGGCCTAAGATAAACATGAGTTCTTTTTAATTAATTAATTTATTATTTGAGACAGAGTCTGGCTCTGTTGCGGAGGCTGGAGAGCAGTGGCACAATCTCGGCTCGCCGCAACCTCTGCCTCCCAGGTTCAAGCAATTCTCCTGCCTCCGCCTCCCAAGTAGTTAGGATTACAGGTACCTGCCACTGTGCCTGGCTAATTTTTAGTAGAGACGGGGTTTCACCATGTTGGCCAGACTGGTCTCGAAGTCCTGATCTCAGGCGATCCACCCGCCTCGTCCTCCCAAAGTGCTGGGATTACAGCTGGGTGTGTGAGCCACCTCGCCTGGCCAAGTTCTTTAAAAGCAGAGTTTTCTCTCACTGGTAGCAGAGCAGGAGCTAGATTTGACCCCAGGGTGGATTCTCTGTTTCTGGCCTTGAGATGGAGAAGGCCCCAGGAGGTCCCTGTTACTATGAGCAACCCCTGGCTGACAGCCAGCAAGAAAATGAGAATTTCAGGGGACTGCAAAGAACTGAATTTGCTCGACAACCAGATTGAGTTTGGAGGTAGATTTTCCCCCCCAAGCCTCCAGATAGGAGCCCTTGACATTGACCTTGTAGGACTCTAAGCAGAAAACCTCACTGAACCTGCCTGGACTTCTGACCTGTAGAATTATGAGATCATGAATGGGTGTGGTTTTAAGTGTTAAGTGTGTTATAAAGGAATAGAAATTTATTGTTTGTTACACAGTTATAGAAAATGAACATACAGGCAGGCAGGGGGTGGTATAGCTTACTCCTGTAATCCCAGCATTTTGAAAGACTGAGGGCTGGGCGCGGTGGCTCAAGCCTGTAATCCTAGCACTTTGGGAGGCCGAGGCGGGTGGATCACGAGGTCAAGAGATCGAGACCATCCTGGTCAACATGGTGAAACCCCGTCTCTACTAAAAATACAAAAAATTAGCTGGGCATAGTGGTGCGTGCCTGTAATCCCAGCTACTCAGGAGGCTGAGGCAGGAGAATTGCCTGAACCCAGGAGGCGGAGGTTGCAGTGAGCCGAGATCGCGCCATTGCACTCCAGCCTGGGTAACATGAGTGAAACTCCGACTCAAAAGAAAAAAAAAGGGTCTGGTGTGGTGGCTCACGCCTGTAATCCCAGCACTTTGGGAGGCTGAGGCGGGTGGATCACCTGAGGTCAGGAGTTCGAGACCAGCCTGGCCAACATGGTGAAACCCCATCTCTACTAAAAGTACTAAAAATTAGCTGGGCGTTGTGGTGTATGCTTGAAGTCCCAGCTACTTGGGAGGCTAAGGTGGGAGGATCATCTGAGCCCAGAAAGTCAAGGCTGCAGTGAGCTGTGACCATGCCACTGTGCTCCAGCCTGGGTGACAGAGTGAGAGACCCTGTCTCAAAAAAAGAAAAAAGAAAGAAAAAGGAAAAAACTAATATATATCTCTGATAATACAATCTCAGTAATAAACCCTTTGATTTATTTCCAATTTTATTGCTGTTTCCTGGAATAATGAGTGTGATTCGATTTTATTTTTATTTTTTAGTTGTGGACAAGGTGTCCATTGTCTAAACCACTGTGAGAGTTCAAATAAATCACGCCCCATCTTGGGACAGTTCCTCCACATTCTTGCTATTCAAAATGTGCTCCATGGATCAGTGCCTTCAGTCTCACCCAGAAACCTGTTAGAAACACAGAATCATGGCCCCATCCCAGACCTCGTGACGCAGTCTTCATTTTAGTAAGCGACCCACTGCCTCGCGCCCCCTGATGATTTGGGTGCTCATGAAAGTTTGAGAAGCAGTGTTCGAGCTTGCCGTGAAATTGCAGCGTGCTCTTGTGGATTTCAAACCAAAAAGCATTACCTCTGTGAAGCCAGTCTGGAGCCTGGCTAGACCTTCTACACCACGTGGGGGACTTCTTATTCTTCAGAGCCTAACACTCTGGCTAGATACCAGGGACCTTTCACCCTCAGGACCTGTGCTCACACGTGGCAGTGAGCAGTGCCTGCACCTCGAGGCAGCGCATCTTCCCAGCTGCAGCGGGGCTGGCTGCTCCAGCTGTGCTCATCATGCATTTGTAGGGGAATTAAATGCCCCCTCGCTCCCAGCTTTGTGTTTTTAAAAAATCCTCCGGAGAGAGTGGGGTGTGAGGCTTGCCAGCAGCTGCCGCAGCACGGGCCACATTGTTGCAGTGAGTCAGAGACGAGCGTGCGCACTGTGGCTGCCTGAGGCCTCTGAGCCCTGCCCTCCACAGTCCTTCCCTCTGCAGGGCTCGGGCATGGCCAGACGGCTTCTTCAGCAAGTGCTGCAGTCACCGCAGCGGGATTCAGAGTGCAGCTTGTCCGGGTGTCCTCTGCTTCCAGCTCACCTGGGCTCGCATCCCACCACAGACCACACATCCCCAGGGGAATGGGACCCTCTCTCACCTCTCGGTCTTCAGATTGGGGCTGCTTTCTCTCCATCTTGTCTTCTCCTGTACCAATGGAGGTACGAATTCTTCCAGGAAGCCTTCCTTGAATGTCTTCTCCTGATACTTCTGTGAGGGGCTCCTGATACTCACTTCCATAGCGCTCTGGCCACCTACTGCAGCATAAAACCACTCCACATTGAATTGCTGTGCTCACAATTGCACAGGCCAGGGATCTGGGCAGGGCTTGGCCAGGCGTTTTCTAGTCCAGGGCTCCTATGTGGATGCTGCCTGAGGCTGTCCTCTGAAGCCTCCCCTGGAGGCTGGAGCTGCCTGTCCAAGGGGCGCCCTGGCACTGCTGATTAGAAGCACAGGTGGAGCTTTGATGAAATCACCTACACCTAGCTTGTATCTGTGGCTGGGGTTCTCTCAGGACATGGTGCCTAGGCTCTGACAGAGGGTGTCCTGGGAGCAAGTGCTCCAGGAAATACAGCCAAAGCCATGGAGCTCTCTGTGGCCCGGTCTGGAACTTTCACACATCACATATGTTGCATTTCTGTTGGGTCTAATGGGTCACATAAGTTTACACAGACTCAGAAGGAGGAGACTTACACCACCACGCTGCGGCAGGGACAGCAAAGACTGTATGGCCACACTTCCTCTATCATACATGGCCAGGGTCCTCCCCATCGTGCCTCCCCAGGCTGTGCCATCTCGTAGGGCTGCCTCCAACCACATGTCTTCCCCAGCACCACACTGAGTGCCGGCCCTGTGCACAGATATGTGGGACTGATGGAGTAGAAACCTGCTTCAGCAAAAGTCGGAGAGAGGCAAACCTGGGAACGGAGCGAAGCACCCTATGTGCATTATGTATTTCTTATGTACACAGTGATGGCTGAAGTCCATGCAGAGCTGATCACTGCTGGTCAGTTTTAGAGTCTGGGTCAGAACCTGTGACCCTTCCTTGCCAGAACAGTTTGGAGTGTCACACAAGGACTTCAGCCTGGACACCAGAATCAGGGGGGCAGTGGGGCCCATCACATGCCACTGTAGTGTGAAGGGATGGGGTTTGCCTGCTGGTCCATGCAGGGAGAAGATACCCCTAGCTCTTCAGACTCCTACTCAATCCCCTGGTAGCACCTTTTAGTGAAAAGTCACCCACACCCTCAGCGTCAAGGGCATCTCTGAATGAGGGTCATGGTGAGCTTGTGTTGGGAAAATGGCTGTCTTGCCAACACGCAGGCAAAGTAAGCTTCTGCAATCCTCAGTTAAAGTCCTGAGTTTGCAAAATTTTATTTACAGCAAACTGGTTTACCCACAAACATCCTGCTTGGCTAAATATATCTCCTGCTCCTAGAACAGGGCCTGTGGTTTTTGAGCATGGGTTTTGCCCTCCCTTCAGCATGCTGGCGCACATGTGCCCTGCTCTTTCTCCTATGGTCATTGGCACGATGGGAGGTGAGTGGGAAACTCAGTGTCTTCTGACACAGGCATCTCACACCACCAGTGCAGCACCACTGCAGCCGGACCTTTGCCTGGTAGGGCTCTGGGCACCCAGGAGGACCTGGGCCTGCGGGAAGTCTGGGGCCTACTCTGGGCATGCTCGTTTCTTGAGCATCAGAGTCACCTTTACAGTCTGCCATGGTTTATGAGGTCAAACAGGACTCACTTGCACTGCTGGGTCTCTGTGGCGACAGGGAGGACTTGGAGGTAGGTGTTCAGGTCAGAAGGGACAGTTCTGACTTCCTCTACTGCTGCCTGCAGAAGCAGAGGCCGAAGCCACAGGCTGCGGGGGTGGGGAGCATGCTCTAGGAAGTGGCTCTCAGTGCCCCTGTCCACAGCCTCTGCAAGGAGAGAACAGGCCCGGGCAGAGAACACAGTGGCAAGTGGGGAGAAAAGGAAGAAATGAAATCACACGCTGTCTCTCCTTACACAGTAGGAAAGCAGGAGGGAAGGGAGCTATGTAGATACAAGAGACACTCCCAGCTCTGCTGGAGCTTAGGCTGGCCCTGGAGCGAAGCTTCAGCAATCTCCAAGGACAAAGGATTGTTTTAATAGAAAAATGGGGCCAAGGAAATACTGGACTTAAATGAGAAGACACTTTTCACGAATCTTCACGGCCTTGGGGCTGGCTGTCCTTCCCAGAACCATACTTTGTGGCAGTGCTGAAGTCATCCCTGAACTGAATTCTCACCAGCCAGGCCATCAAATGGCCATTTACAGAGAATTAGTAACTGAGAGGGTGAGGAGAACACCCTTCTTTGCCTGTGAGTGATGCCTGAGTCACAGGCAGCGTGGTGTGATGGGCAACCATCACTTTCTTGTTTGCTGAAATAATCTCACAGTGCAAATTGGTAGGGAGAGTTCATTTTTGAGAAAAGTCAGTTTCGTGTATTTGAGCAAAGAAACCACACACCATTCTTTAACATTACTAAGTTTCCGTAAAACACGAGTTGTCCTAAGTGAGGTGTGAGTGACATGGGATCTTTTCCTTAGTCACGGAACTATTGTCTCTGCACTCTTGGGAGACAAGGGTTAAATATTCAGGAATGTTCTGCCACATGTTCTCAGGCAGCAATTTGAGCCTAGGAGGCCACCCAGGCAAGGACATGGCAGCCCCCTCGTGCCTCTTGCAGTTCTGAATGCCTCTCATCAATCCTGGGGTCTTGGGGAATGGCAGAAGGATCCCCATCACAGCAGATTTTCGCTTATAAACGTGGTGAGGCTGTGTCCCCAAGAGAGGAAGAGTTCTCAGCCCCTTCAGCTCACTTCACAGAAGCCTCCCTGGCAACCCAAGACCCCTAGTCCAGCTGCAGATGGCGAAGGAAACCCAGTGCAGGAAAAACTCAATGGCTAACCCTCAACAGCGGCCGCAGTGGTCCGAGGCTACTTGAGGCTGAGGGTGCAGAAGCCCAGCCCAGGCGCAGGTGTCAGGGAAGGCCCTGTCCTCGAGCCTTGGGAAGGAGGGAAAGAGCCTGGCCAGGGGCCACCCGCGCCCACCCACACCCACCACATTTTCTCCTCCTTTTGGTGACAGCTGCATTTCCGTGGATGGCCAGGAGGAGAGTTTTTGAATTCCCTCGCTGAGATGAAGACATGTTTGAAGATAAGAAGCTGAGCTCACTCTGAGCGAGGTGTCGGAGGCTGTGGGATGAGGGGCTTTGGTGCTGGAGCTGCCTGGGGATGCTGAGTGTATGATGGCTCCTGGGGTCTGAGTGAGGCCAGGAGGAGGGCACAGGAGGGCCAGGCGCCACCAAGGGCAGGGACTGCAGGGAAAAGCCCGCGTGAGTCAGATACCCCTTTGTTATTTAACTGGGACCCCAGTCCACGCAGGACACCGTGTTGCAGGCCCTGAGAGAGCCTTGGCATTGGTGCGCCGCCAGGCCCTTCTGTCCCGTCTGCTGTGTCTGTCCTGTGTCTGCTCGGCCCTGGCTTCTGTATGCTTTTGCTGCATGGCCAGGACCTGTGGCTCCAGTGGCCTGCCCTTGAGCTGCCCTTGGGCTGCCCGCAGGCTCATGGAGCAGTTTTGCTGACAGGCACAGAGGCGGGAAGGACACGGGGGTTTTGATCTCCACCCCCATCTTCCCCTCCTCATACCTTGGGCCACGAGGACCAGAGTGGGAGTAAAGCCCCGAAGTAAGGGAGTCATTTGGCTCCGAGCTCCCCCAGGGGTCAGGTTCCACGTGCCCCGCCTAGGAACAGGCCGGAAATTGTGCCCTGCCTGCCCCTCCCCTCTGGGCCCTGCTCTGACCCGCCGTCCCCAGTATACCCTGGAGCCCCCTAGTCAGTGTCAGCCCCGCGTGCGCATCTCAGGGCCTGCTCCTGCGGAACCCACAGCCCCTGCCAGCACCGCAGGGACGCCTCAGCAGAGCCCTGGGGGCGATTTGGGCGGGTGTGGGGGAAGGAGAGGAAGGATTGAAGCCCACGGGGTGCCGTGTAGTGGGAGGGGCGTGGGCAGAGCTGGGCATAGTCGGGGCGCCTCGGGGCAGGCCTCTTCTGAGGACCTCCAGGGCCTGCACGCGCTCCCCTCGCCCCCGTGGCCCTGGACAGGACCCCGCAGGCCTCGGGCCCAGACCCGCAGCTTGGGCTGGAGCTGGAGCCGGTCATTTTTCTTTACCTCGGAAGCTTGCCTAGCACTGCTCGGCTCTCCAGGCAGGACCGCGGCCTTTGCGGGCTGGTGGGCAGGATTGGATGCCCCTCTCTCGCTGCAACGGCTTTGGGATTGTTCCCCCACCATATGCCGCGTGCTCCCCGCGCTTCCGGGGCCAGGTTGGCCGCGGGGATCCCCGCACAGTCAGCGCACCCCTGCGGACCCGCGTGAACAGGCCAGCAGGTGGGGGCTGCGTTAGCCACGGGGGGCTACAAATCAGGGCGGATGTAAAGTGGGGGCCGGGGGCCAGGGGCCAGGAAGCAGGACCAAGGGGCGCCGCAGGGTTGGGGTGGGGTGGGCCTGGCGGGACGGGCGGCGGAAGAGAGGTCAGCACCCTGGGGAGGGGCGGGGGTGCTAGGCCCATCCTGGGCGCCGCGGACGCGTGACAGACTCAGGGTCCAGCCGTGAGGGGTGAGGGACGTGGGCTGCGGGTGGCAACGGAGCAGGAGCCCGGGCAGGGCGGGTGCGGGCAGGGCGGGTGCGGGCAGGGCCTGCCCGGCCCAGGGCGAGAGGACGTGTTTGGGTCGGGGTGGGAAGGCGGGGCGAGGCCCAGGACAGCGGCTGGTGTCAGAAACTGGCTGGGAGGGGACCAGTCCGGAGGCCGGAGAGCAGGAGGAGGCCGGGCGCAGTGGGAGGGGGGCCCTAAAATGGACTTTGGAAGGGGTTACCTGTGAGACGCGTCAGGGAGGAACGTCCAGCAGACAATCGGCTACGGAAATCCGGAGCTCAGCCAGAGAGTGGGGCCGCGTGACCATGACACTTACTCCTGTGATTCTCAGCAGGCCTGGACGACTGCTGGGGACACCAGCCTCTCACAGAAGATTTTTCTGTCTTCTACAAATGTCGCCACAGGGTTATACTGCTTAACTTCATTCCCTCCTGCCTTCCTTCCCTCCCTCCTTCATCTTTTCTCTCTTTCCTCTCTCTCCTCCCTCCCTCCCTCTTCCCTTCCTTCCTTCCTTCCTTCCTTCCTTCCCTCCCTCCCTCCCTCCCTCCCTCCTTCCTTCCTTCCTTCCTTCCTTCCTTCCTTCCTCTCTTTCCTCTCCCTCTCTCCCTCCCTCCTCTCTTTCTCTTTCCTCTCTCCCTCCCTCCCTCTTCTCCTCCTTCCTTCCTCTCTCCCCTCTCCCTCTCTCCCTCCCTCCTCTCTTTCTCTTTCCTCTCTCCCTCCCTCCCTTCCTTCCTCCCTTACTCCCTTCCTCTTTCCCTCCCTCCCTCTTCCCCACCTTCCTTCCCTCCCTCCTCTCTTTCCTCTCTCCCCTCCCTCCTTCCCTCCAGCCCTCCCTTCCTTCCTTCCCTTCTTTCTTCCTTCTTCCCTCCCTCCCTCCTTCCCTTTCTCTCTTTTCTCTCTCTCTCCTTTCTTCCCCTCCCTGCCCCTGCCCTTTCCCTTTTATAGACAGGGTCTCACACTGGTGCCCAGGCTGGAGTACAGTGGGACAACCATAGCTCACTGCAGCCTTGACCTCCTGGGCTCAAAGCAATTCCCCCCACCCACCCACCCCCACCAGGCCTCCCAAAGTGCTGGGATTACAGGCATGGGCCACCAACCCGTCCAAGCCCACTTAACGATTTCTTAAACATAACTTGCAACTGACTTAAGATAAAATTATCTGAATGCTACTTTGGAGGGAAGAGAGGGTGTCGGGGAAGTCAGATGACTTTTACATATCTGTGCCATCAAATATAGGTAAAAGTAACAATGGTGCAATTCTGCTGTTTAAATAGCATCCTTGGCTTAAAATAAAAGGGCTGATATTTTAAGTTGGTTAATATATTGTAAATTAATCAAACCTAATTTTAAAAAATATGGGTGAATGTTTTTCTTGTTAAGTAATGTTATAAAAATAAAAACTGGAAGTTCTTGGCTTAAAAAATAAATAAATAAAATGTAAACAGACTCTAAAATAATCCTCAGCTCAATGTAAGCAATTTTGTCTGTGACCTATCACCAGTGTGATAAGCTGGAGATGCTCTATTAAAAATGTTGAAATAGAAATGCCTGTGAGTCATGCCTGGCAGCATCTTGTTTGCTGCCTCCTTGGGTTATGATCCTTGCCTTTGGAAATGGATGGACTTGGGCCTCAGGCACAGGATTGCCCATTTCTAGCTGCAGCTTCTTAAGACTGGACGTTGGTTCCTCCCCCATGAAATGGGAATTCCCAAGCCTCGCTCATAGAACTGTGAACTTCTTGGAGATGCCCATGTAAAGGCCATGGGATGGTGCCAGCACACACGTGTCCTGTCATTTTGTATCCACGCATGTCATTTCCTTTATGTGATATGGTGGAGACAGGGCCTCCTTTTACTGGGTTTTGTGTAAAACACCAGGGGAGAGGGTTTGAGAAATGTTACTTGATAATCATGCACAAGGATGGTCTCAATGAGCTGACTGTTCCCTAAGATGTGACTTCAAGCATTCTATCTTAGGATACATATTCAGTTTGCCAAATGTCCTGCAGAAAATTGTGTAGAAGCTACAGCTCTCTCACCAGTCCAGGTAGAAGACAGCATTCTCTGGGCCCTTGCTATAAAGTGAGGCCCCTGGGCTGGGAGCTTTCTTGTCACCTGGGAGCNTCCTTTCTTCTGCGTGATTGATTCAGCTATTGAAACTTGTGTATCCTTCACGAAGTTCTTGTGCTGTGTTTTTCAGCTCCATCAAGTCATTTATGTTTTTCTCTAGGCTGGTTATTCTAGTTAGCATGTCATCTAATCTTTTTTCACAGTGCTTAGATTCTTTGCTTTGGGTTAGAACACGTTGTTTTAGCTCAGAGAAGTTTGTTATTACGCATCTTCTGAAGCCTGCTTCTGTCAGTTCGTCAAAATCGTTTTCTGACCTGCTTTGTTGCCATGGAGTAGTTGTGATCTTTCTGGGGAGGAGAGGCATTCTGGACTTTGATGTTGTTGTCCTTTTTGCACTGGTTTCTTCCCTTCTTCTCTGAGTAGATGTCCTTTCTGTTAAACTTGGTGTTATTTCTCCTGTATAGGGCTTTTTTTTTTTTTTTTTATCATTTTTTTTTTTCTGTGTACATCCTTGAAAAAGGGTATAGGGCTTCCTTTTGCCCTACACAAGATCATAAAAATGTTATCCTTTTTTTTTTAAACACAGGTGTCCGTGTGCCACTTGATACTGTCTGTCTGTTTTCTGCCCGTGGAGGCACTATCAAGCTGCCTCGGTCCCAGCCAGGCTGCTGTTTATTCTTCGCCTGGTTTCCGTACCACTGGGGTTAGCCCCGCCTTCCCAATGGCGGACTCTTTCCCTCTACCTGGCTGCTGTTCCTGGGTGGAGGATGTGTTAACTGCAAAACTCTCCCAGGAAAGGGACTCCAGTTGCTGGATTTTGTGGAGGAGGGGCCTGTCCTCCTCGCCACTTTCAACTCTCCCTTCTGTGGGAAGGGCATTTCCATTTCACAAGCTTTCTCAGTATTAGTCCAAATCTCCGCCCTGGTCTGCACTAATAAGGCACCAGTCTGGCTGGGGCTGCCAGTCTGGGCTGTCGTCCAGATCTGCAACTCCAGGTGGTTCTCAGCGAGGTGACATTTTCCTACTCTGTGTGCTGCCAAAGAGTGAATTGCTGTATCTGATTCAGAGAACTGAGGAGGTGATGCCCCCCTGATCCTCCATGCCTGATACACTTTCCAGGTGGGGCAGTGCCCCACCTTGCCTTGGCTGGATGCCTTTGGGCTGCTTTTGCTGCCTTTTTGGGGGGTTAATCCCACGGTTCAACCAGGCCTTTTAAAACAAAACTGTTACCTCGCTCGGAGACCCAGATATCGCGCTGGTTCTGTCCCACTAGGTGGTTGCTGCACTCCGGAGAAGCTTCCTTTCAGCCATCTTCCCCACTTCCTGTAAATCTGTTTTAGTTCTTTGTAGATTCTGGTTATTAGCCCTTTGTCAGATGGGTAGATTGCAAAAAATTTTTCCCATTCTGTTGGTTGCCTGTTCACTGTAATGATTGTTTCTTTTGCTGTACAGAAACTCTGGAATTTAATTAGATCCCATTTGTCTATTTTGGCTTTTGTTGCCATTGCTTTTGGTGTTTTAGTTATGAAGTCCTTGCCTATGCCTATGTCTTAAATGGTTTTGCCTAGGATTTCTTCTAGGGTTTTTATGGTGTTATGTCTTATGTTTAAGTCTTTAATCTGTCTGGAGTTAATTTTAGTGTAAGGTGTCAGGAAGGGGTCCAGTTTCTGCTTTTTGCACATGGCTAAATTATCTTTTTTTAAAAAATCTTTATTTTCTCTATTATACATTGAAGTAAAAGTCACTTTCAGCTGTGAATTTTTTTTACTCGACCTTTATTTAATACAGTAAAAATCACTATAATTTTTAAACATCTACATTTTGTTTTTATTCCCTGTACCTAACTATTCCAAACCCCTAATTGGAGCATACCTATGGATCAGTGAGTTATTAGACACAATTATATTTAAAAAATCAGAAAATGATGACATATATCACAAATGTCATGAGAAAGAAAATTTGAAAATACCCTTTGAGTGAACAATTGAATTTGTGTTTTTGAAAAACCTAACAATGTGGACGTGTTTATAAATTTTAGTGAATCATCACATAAAATTTCATTTCTCTTCACAATAGCTATATGAGGCCATTTAAGCAAGTGTGCTATCACTATTTGACAATAAGTAAACAGAGGTGTGGAAATATTTATTGACTTGATCAATCTCACAAAAATAAGCAGTTGTAGAAAAGTTGGTGTTACTGCCTGCAGATCCCCAGCAGCACAAAACCTGGGAGTTTGTGGCCAGAGCAGAATCTGACTCTGTTCTAGACCTATGGAACCAGAACCTGCATTCTTACCAGATACCCAGGTGATATGATGCCCATTAAAGTTTGAGAAGCACTGCTCTCCAGTAACTACAGCCTGTCCAGCCCGCTTGCTTTTGTGAAGTGAGTTTTACTGGAACGCAGTCACACCCTCTGTTCACATACCATCTGTGGCTGTTCGTGCTTCAGGGTGGAGCTGAATAGCTGTGAGTGGGAGCTCATGGCAGCAGAGCCTGAGAGACCATCCAGCCCTTATAGACAGTTTCCTCAACCTCTGTCCTTAGGTCTTGTTCCTGCCAGCATCTTATGGTGTGGTCCCCAACCCTGATGTGCCTGTTCATGTCCTTGTCAGGAAAGTCCCTCGGCGCAAGTGCCCATGGTAGAAAATGCTGTTGGAGGTCTGCTTCTTTCCTGGAAGTCACGGAGGAGGCTGAGGATCCTGGGGATGGAAAAGATTAACAGATGATTTAAGATCAAAAGTCCCTAGTGACGTTGGAAAGACCCTTTGAGGCCACCTGACATTATCTTGCTTGTTAATGGGTGAAGCAAGACCCTAGTAGGGGGTGGGTGGTGGGTCCTTTAGGTGCTGGGTGAAGGAGCCAGTGGAAACCTTGGTCTCTGGGTGCTGCCCCCGGTTGTTTTTCACCAGGGTGTTTTCCCAGATTGTGGGTGTTGGTGGGATGAGAAGGCCCAGCAGTGAGTTGTGTAAACATCACAGAATTTCGTCCCCTCAAACTGACACTTGTTTTTAGTTGCCATATTTAATTTACTGTGCAGTTTTCAAATAATATTAAAAGAAAGCATGGGATTTATATGTTAATCAGTGGGAAGCATAGAGTTAAAAACACAAGACAAGACTGAAAAATGCGCTCTATTTTTCTGCTAGTTAAAGCATGGTCCACAGACCACAGGCATTGACATTGCCAGCAATGCAGGAGCTTGCCAGCAATGCAGAATTTCAGCCTGCCCCATTGAGTCACAGTCTGTGTCTTAACAGGGTCCCCAAGCGACTCATAAGCACAGGAGCATCGGAAAGATCACTCTTCAGTTGCTTTCAGGCTTCAGTGTGTCTTGAAATCACTCGGGAGGTTTCAGAATTCTGAAGCCAGGGTTCCACTTCAGGGATCTGTCTGCGGAAAGGTCAGGCATGGAGCCATCTGAGGGTCTCCAGATGGTGACCCTGGTGGGTGAGAGCCTCAGCTCACACTGGTCTTGTTTTGCTCTGAGTGTCACAGCCATGAGCCCCAGTGTTTCATGGCCCAGGTAGAGTCATCCTGGATTTTGCTCCCGAGTCAGGCTGCTGAAGCCCACTGTTTGTTCCCTCTGCTTGGGAGGGTAGAGATCAAGTCCTCTCTGGATTCCCTGAACCTCTGGAAGGTGTGAGAAGGATTCTGACTCCAGTTCCTATGGCCAGGAGCTTGCATGGCAGTGAAAGAGCAGCAGGATTTGGTGCTTCCCCCACTGGGGGATGTAGGAATGTTCTGGATACCAAACAGAGAGCTGGCTTATTGAGACATGATTTTCAAACCCATGAGCAGTATGCTTTCTTTAAGAAACACCTGTTTATGCATTCTGTAGGTAATCTCTGAGTTTCTGGAACGTTTTCTTAGACTTCTTGGATGTGCAGCAGCTTACATGTCTGAAGTTACTTGAAGGCATCACTTTTAAGAAAGCTTGCAACCGGGCCCTGTACCATCCCAAGTCCTTCGAAGCTCCTCTTGAACAGGCTTCCCATACTTTTGAAAGGACAGTTGAATAAATAGCATCACCCTTCTTTGCGGTGGCACAGGTTATAAACTTAAGTGGAATTTACTGGCAGCATCAAATGTTTCAGCTTTAAAAAATAAAAGTAGGGTACAAGTTAAATGTTTGCTTCTGGAAATTTTGTGCAACATGTTCATAACGATGGCTGTGGTTGCCACAAAGTGCCTCATTCACCTTTAAGCACTGTTCATGTGTCATGCATGCAGATGGAAGGGGTGGAACTGTGCACTAACGTGGGGGCTTTAACTGTAGTGTTTGGCAGAATTGCCTTCTACCTGCCAGTTCAAAAGTTCGACCTGTTTTCATATGAAATATATATACTAAAAAATTTTAGTCTGTTAAACAGCCTTATTCTGATTCAGCCTCTTCCGATACTCTTGTGCTATGCAGCAGTGGCTCTGTGTGTAAATGCTATGCACTGAGGATACACAAAAATACCAACATGATGTGCACAGGATAATGCCTCATACCAATCAGATGTCCATTTGTTATTGTGCTTGTTAACAACCCTTTATCTCTTAGTGTTATAAACTCCACTTAAAACTGATTAAAGTCTCATTCTTGTCAAAAAAAAAAAAAAGAAAAACACATGTATAAAATGTATTACTGTGAGGAATAGTTCTCAGCACTTTACAGACATTAGCTCATAAATAACATGGCGCTCCTATGAGGTGGCTTTACAGCTCTACCCACCGAGAAGTGGAGTCAATATTGGTTCCCTTGATTCTGGGCCTGCCTTAGTGACCTGTCCACTGTAGTTACGGTGCTATACAACTTTCAAGGCCAGGTCATGAAAGGTGACAGCTTCCTGCTGGCTCTCTGGAACACTTCTGGGCCGCCATGGAAGCAGTCTGACTGCCCTGGTTGGGCATGGCCACCATGCTTTAAGGAAGCCCAACCAGCCCACACGTGGAGAAGTACTGAGATGCCTCAGTGCTAAGTGACTGTGATTGGGCAGAGCCCCTGAGATTGGCAGGCTACTTGTTCCTGTGTCAGATCTGGTTCATCCTGACTGATGGGTCTTGTTAGTCATGGCAGCAGGCCATGGAAATTGGGACCCCAGTGTAACCGGTGTTGTTCAAAGTCTGACTGGCTGAGGCCAGTCCGGGTAGACCCTGGGCCCTGTGCTCCCCCAGCTACCATTCATGCTACACTTTTTCACCCACCCTTGGCCTCGGGTGGGATCAGAGACCTTCAGGGTGTCCATCTTCCCTCCTCCCCAAACACCTGTGGCACATCCCACCCAGCCACACCCCAGAGGTGCAGCAGCCTTAGGGGACTTTTCTGCCTCATTCCTGTGGTCAGCTGAACACCACCACCGACTCCTCACAGTGGGAAGGGTGGAATGGAAGCCAGAGGACTTCTGTTGGCAGGCACCCGGCTCTGCAGGCATCTGCCAAACAGACCTTACCTGACAGTCACTGTTAGGCAGAATGGATCTCTAGACCTCACACTATGCCCAAGAGGGGACGCCGCGAGTCACTAGCACTCATGAGAGCATCCCGGGGCCAGGGCTTCGGTCATTGGTAAACTCCTTAACTAGGAGGGCTCGGTGACATAGGCCCCGGAGACAGGGTGTAGGCATCTTGTCAAAAGCAGTGCACTGCAGTGGAGCGGTGATGTGAATATGTAAGGAAATATCTTAGAGACAATAGCATTAGAACAAAGCTGAGCCTTCAGTTTGAGGCAAGAACTGGATGCACAGTGGGCTCTTTAACAACATAGATTTGAACTGCAAGGACCCACTTACATGCAGGTTTTCTTTTGCCTCTGCCATTCCTGGGACAGTGAGAACAATCAATCCTTCTTTCTCCTTCTCCTTGGCCTACTCCACTTGAAGACAAAGATGAAGACAAGGATGATGATCCACCCCCATTTGATGAACATAAATATATTTTCTCTTTAATGATTTCCTTAATTTCAGTTTGAGGCAAGGACTGGATGCACAGTGGGCCCTTTAACAACATAGGTTTGAACTGCAAGGATCCACTTACAAGCAGGTTTTCTTTTGCCTCTGCCATTCCTGGGACAGTGAGAACAATCAATCCTTCTTCCTCCTCCTCCTTGGCCTACTCCACTTGAAGACAAGGATGAAGACAAGGATGATTTCCTTAATTACATTTTCTTCTCTCGCTTGCTCAGGGACCTCTCTAGCTTGCTTTAAGAATACAGTATATGACATATATAACGTACAAAACGTGTTAATTGGCTTTTTATGTTCTCAGCAAGGCCTCTGGTCAACAGTAAGCTATTACTGTTAAGTTTTAGGGGGAGTCAGAAGTTATATGAGGATTTTTGACTGCATGGGAGTTGGTGCCCCTAACCCCTGCATTGGTCAAGGGTCAACTGTGCTTTGAGGTACTACAATTTTAGTGATTAATTTTTCTTTCCTGTTGGGGCTTTATTGTGTGGGTTGATTTGTTTTCATGATTATGTATTGGTAAATAAAGTAAAAGAGTTTTTAAAAAGTAAAGCCTGTGTTGACTGCACCCATTAGCTGTGTGCTCTTCAGCAAATAATCTACAAGGGGCCCTCCACCTCTCCCTACTCATTTCCCCTGAAATTGCATTTGCAAAATTATGACAGTGAGAGAAATCTGACATAGTTGATTCCATCTTGCTTCTGACCTCCAAGCTGTCCTTGATCAAGGAAGTTACCTTGGCCAAGGTAACTTTAGGAGGAATATAGTTTATAGTTTAACTTAAAAGCAAGGGCAAAAGTAAGTCTCTCCCTAAAACTAACCTCCTCCTTGCTCAGGGACCAAAAACTGCCTTTGTAAGACTCATGAAGGACCATAAGATTAGAATTGTGGAAGGGGCCTGAATTGTGCCTAATTGGTGGTATAATTTCTGTAATCCCTTACTGCTCAGGGATCATGTGAGGTGACAAGATTTGTGACTTCCCCAATTGCTTCTATAGCTACATCACTTTTATAGAACCTAAGATTAATTTTACCTGATTTTTTTTCAGACGGACTTTACCTGGATTCCTGACTCATGACTCAGCTGGTCCTGTGGTTCCACCCAGAGGTAGACTCAGTGCACAAGGATTGTTTTCCACACCTTTATGATTTCATCCCTGACCAATCGGCAGCACCCATTCCCTAGTCCCCAGGCCACCAAATATTTGAGTGATAACTTCAGTTCTTCTGCATGGGCCAGCCTCACTTCAATTAAACTCTTTCTCTACTGCAATGCTCTGGTCTCAGTGGATAGATTTTGTGCAGTGCACAGGAAGAACCCATCAGGTGATCACACTTTTACCTCAGTTTCCTCCAGGACTCTGAAACTCCTCTCTGAGCCATTGTAAAGATTAGAAATAATGCACTTACAGCCTGGAGCTCAGTGTTATTTGGGCAAGGCTGTGGGTAAATGCTTGTAGGTGAAAGACGGGAATCAGATCTACCCAGACAGCTCTTTGCGCATGCAAGTTAGGGAGACAGAAAATTTGCCATCCAGGGAGTGTTTTCACCCATGTGATGGCTTATTTTATGAGTCAATTTGAGTGGACCATGAGGTGCCCAGATGAAACATTTTTTTGGGTGTGCCTATAAAGGTTTTCTGATGGGATTAGCATTTGAACCAGCAGAATGAGTGAATCAGATGCTCTTCTCAATGTAGATGGGCCTCATCCAACTCCTTGAGGGCCTGCACAAAACAAAAGACACAGAAAGAGGAACTCTTCCCCCCTTACTTCCCTGTTTGAGCGGGGACATTTCGTTTCTTCTTCCTCTGCCCTGGGATTGGGATTCACATCATCTGCCCTGCTGGTTTTTAGGCTGTTGGAATGAGAGTGAATTATAATACTGGCTTTCTTGGTTCTTCAGTTTGCAGATGGCAGATCTCAGGACTTGTCAGCCTCCATAATTGTGTGAGCCAATTCCTCAAATAAATTTCTTCCTGTGTACATACTCTGTTAGCTCTGTGTCTGGAGAAGCATGTCTAGTTCACATGTGGTGGGCAGGGATGGTTAGCCAGGTGAGTGCCTCTCTTTCCTCACTCCATGTTGTCCTGTGCTTTGCCTGGGCTCTTGGGGTGGCAGAGGGGAGGAAAGAAGGGAGAAGAGGCAGTGGAGTGGATGGAGGAGGCTTGCTGAGGACTGCAAGGGGCAGCAAAGGGCAGCTGAGCTGCGTGGGAAGCAGGGAGTGGACAGCAGGATGGTAGTGGGAGGTTGAGGGGTATGGTGGGAGCTCAGCCCCTTTGTGTGGTTGGAGACTTGCAGAGCTGGCTTGCTTATTCTGAAGTCACTTTTGGTCCCTGGGCAGCAACACCCATGGAAAAGTGCTGATTTCCCCAGACTGTGGTGCAGCTACCACCCACTGAACCAGTGTTGAAACTTCTAGAATAGGGAATAGCTTGGTGAGCTGGTAAAAATATGGGCAAGCAACATTTCCAGGAGTAGTGGGTGTGCAGACCCAGGGGTGGGGTGGGAGAAGCACTAATTTTTTTTCCCTCAAAAGAATTAACTCATTCCTTAAATCATTCCTTAGAGACAACTTCATGAAAACAGAAACAACGGTGCTCCCAGAATCACAATAATATGTTGGATTTACTCACTTGAAACTTCTCGCCAGATGTGGTTAAGGAAATGTGACAAATGGAACTTGTTCTGATTTTTACTTTCTCTAAAGAACTAATATATCTGATGGATTTATAATGAGAAAGTCATTAATACCATGAGCTAGATTCATAGTGTTCCTTGTCTCTCAAAAAATTGAGATACTTTGAAATGACAAGTATGTTTCTTTAAGAATACATTCGAGAAATTCAGGGCAAGAAGACCCTGCACCTGAAAGAATACACAAGTGAACATTGTGTGTTAAGGGAGATGAGAAGTTCTTGCCCTGGAGGACTATTTGGGTACTCAGTGTTCATAATGATAAGATTCATTTAAAAGGCAAAAACCCACAAACTAAAATGTGGTCAAACTGTTGCAGAGAGTAGGGGTGACGTACAAGGTGAAGGAAACAGAAGTCTTGTGGTTTAATAGCTGGTTTCATGATGAGTTATGGTATTTCTTCAGAAAAACTCTGCAAGCAGTTACGTTGTGCTATTAGACAGCTTTGGGAACTAATTCAGCCATGGTTTTGTATCTCATCATCAATGGTGCTTGTTTTTTGTTTGTTTGTTTGTTTTTGGTCCATCTTCACAGTCACAGCCCAATAATTTTTTTTTGAAAGTGGGGAGGGGTGGCTTCCAAGTATCTGCTGCTGTGTAATACACTATCCAAAATGTAGTGGCATAGAGCTACCATTTTATTATTCCACTTCTTCAGATTGCCTGGGATCAGCAGGATGGTTCTTCTGCTGGTCTCCCTTGGAATCTCTTCTGTAGGCAATGAATGGTAATGGAGCTGAATCACCTGGCCCTAGGACTAGGAAATGGAACATGGGACAGCTCAGCCTCTCTCTTTCTCCTTGTGGTCTCAGGACTTCTTCATGTAGTCTCTCCAGCAGGTAGATGGTCTTTTAAAATCAGGGGCTAGTAAACTTTTCTGTACATGACCACACATTTTAGACTCTTTGACCCTATAGTCTATGTCACAAGTACTCAGCTCTACCATTGTAATGCAAAGGTAGCCATAAATGCCCGTAAATCAGAGGGGCATGGCTCTGCTACAATAAAGCTTTATTTACAAAATAGACAGTAGGCTGGATTTCACCCATGGGCTATAGTTTGCCAACCCCTGTCTTACATGGTGGTTCAGGACTCCCAAGAGCACAAGAACAAACATTGCCAAGCTCTAAAGTTAGGCCCAGAACAGGTACAGAGTTGCCTGCTACACTGTTGACTAAAGTGGGTCCCAGGCACAATGTTGGAAAGCGGCAAAGAAAGAATATTTCTTCTGTCCTCTTAAGTTTAGTGTCTATGGCTTGCAAATTAAACTAACGAAGGACAGATTAACAGGAGAAAATGTATACAAATTGTTAATAGCTTAAGTTTTGGGCTGAGCATGGTGGCTCAATCCCAGCACTTTGGGAGGCCAAGGTGGACAGACCACTTAAGGCCAGGAGTTTGAGGTCAACCTGGGCAACATGGTGAAACCCTGTATCTACTGAAAATACAAAAATTAGCTGGTCATGGTGGTGCATGCCTGTAAACCCAGCTACTCAGGAGGCTGAGGCAGGAGAATCGCTTGAACCCAGGAGGTGAAGGTTGCAATGTGCCAAGATCTCACCCACTGAGCTCCAAGCCTGGGCAAAATAGCAAGAATCTGTCTCAAAAAAAAAATTTTTTTTTTTAATTTTTACATGTATACAGGTATCTGGCAGAAAGTGAAAACCCAAAGAAACAGTTTTGGTTGAGAACTCATATACCATTTTAACAATGACTATAAATTTGTGACAAAATGGCAACGCAAAGAAAAAGGATTTGGGATTCTAGCAGTGATAAACTGTGGAATGTCAAATATGTGGGAAAAACTAATAGAAGATAAGGGTTATTTAGTTAGTTTATGTAGGTTGAAGCAAGTACCATGTCAGGGGATAAGCATTGTCTCCTCTTCCTGGCAGAGGGGGACCTCTTCACAGAGGGAGATTTACAGCCTTCTTTATACAGATGAGAGAGAATAGAGATATTTTCCTGCTTTTGCAGTTTCTCATTTGCCTTCAGCTCAAAATTATCCTCATGTCAAAGTGGTATATTTTGCCGTGACATGCTCTGACTCCCTTCAGATTACTGCAGAAGGGCAGTTACAAGGATTTGGGGTTCTTGGGGCCATCTTTGGAGACACATACCCCAGGGGAGTGGGAGATGTAATGTCACTCTTTGGTATTTGATTTTAAGGAAACATTAGTGTATGCAATCCTTGTGTTTAAACCAGAGAGCAGAATTTATCGTTTGAAATAAAATGTTATAGCTACTTAAGTAAAAATAGATGAGTCGTGTTATTTTTTGTTGAGCACTACTCCACCAAGGTTAACAAAAGTACTGAAGTGCAAAGATTTACTGGTGGGATCACTTGCCTCCTTTGCCTGCTTCCCCTCATTCATTACTTTCGTGCCTGGATACAGAAAACAGAAATGCTACATGACAATTACTCTCAGATGCAGTGGTCTTTCTGACATCACGTTTTGCTGGGGTCAGATGGGGACCTTATTTTCTGTGTGCGCTGGTTCCCCTCTGTGTTCTCCAGGTGTTCTAAGCCACTTCTCTGGTAAAGGGGTACCCCTGGGGACAGCTTTTAAAGGACTGAGGGGCTTCAGGCACAGGCAGGGGCCCTCCTGCTGGGGTGGCCCCCTGGCAAGGAAGGGCCCCTTTACTATGGTCCGCATTGTTTTACAAGCCTTGACTTCCCAAACTCAAGTTCTCCCACCTTAGTGCCAGCCACGAACCTGACTGTTTCTATAATACACTGGATCATGTTACTGCCTTTTGGGAAAACCCCCAACTGCTCCTCTTGTTCCTCCTCACTGCCTGCAGATGGAAGCATCATCTGTATTCCAGCTTCATCACATTCCTGCCAACCAGCACACACGACTCAAGACCATACTCTGTAATCCACCCCGGACTCTTCAGTCTTCCCAAAAAAGTCTTGAGCCTTCCTATCGTCTCGTGTTTACTCAAAACCTGAAATGCTTTCCCCATTTGAAGATGGTTCTCCAAATCTCAACCTAAATGCCCCTTTCTCCAGGAAGCCCTCCTTAGTTTCTTTTAGTTGGATCAATTGTTCCTTCCTGAATGAACCCAAGAAGGAGAGAGAGAGAGAGAGAGAGAGTGAGAGCGAGCGCGCCAGCAGATTTTTGCTATTTGACTGAAACATCCCAGATACCCCATGAATGCTTCCACATGTAAACTTAGAAAACATTTACCTTCACAGAGTGCAGAGACTGCAAGAAAGTTTAACTGAAAACTGTAAGTGATAGTTTCTGATTCTTAATGATTCATCTTTTGCGTGGTGAGCAATTCTGTACCTGGTAGAAGAGTTGCTGAAGTATGTTCCCCAATTGCTTGTTCTCATTTCCACTGCATGTACAAGTTAGCCAGTATGTAAGTTTATGTGCTGCTCTTCAATTTCTTCAAAACTTTCTTACAGATCATTTAAAAGTTTAATCATGTCCCTTCAACAGCTCAGCTGACAGAGCACAGGACTGTGGTTAATTCTTCATAAACGCTCGTTGAGATTTAAAACAACAGCAACAACAACGAACCCAGAAAGGCAGATGCAAAGAAGCAGCTAAGACTTCCTTGTGGCTATATGGACGGATGCTCTGGAGGCCACTTTGCCTGGGCTTAGGGAGTACACAGGCTTCTTTTGCTTGTTTTTTTTTTTTTTCTGTAGTGAGGTTGGCAAAGCTGCCTCCTTTCCCAGCCTTGAGCTGGTGCCTGGGCCTAGGCAGATGCTGTCGAGGTGTAAAAGGGAGGCAGGGCTCTTGTGGACAGGGGAACCCCCCACCCCAGGATTTGGAGTTAGGACAGGCTCTCCAGGTGGATTTGGGGGATCTCATGGCAGCAAAGTGCTATGAGCTCAGGCACACTTGAGGGGCACTGGTGCAGGTGAAACAGGACATCCTGAGGATCTCAGCACACTTGAGGGGCACTGGTGCAGGTGAAACAGGACATCCTGAGGATCTCAGCCGGAGGGACAACACGAAGCTGTCCCTGCACTTAGGGGTACAGCCTGGTGGTCTGCACCACCACGTCTAGCTAACTTTTTTTGTGTGTATTTTTAGTAGAGACTGGGTTTCACCATGTTTGCCAGGCTGGTCTCAAACTCCTGACCTCAGGTGTCTGCCTGCCTCGGCCTCCCAGAGTGCTGGGATTACAGGCCTGTACCACGGCAACCAGCCATGAATCTTTTCTTTTGGGGAAAGGTTATTCATTAGTTTAAACTTCCTAATAGTCTGACATAAATGAAGATCTGAACATTGTAGAGGAATGTTGCAAAAGCAAATTCCGTATGTTACACACTGCAGAAAGCAAAATTAGGGCAGAGCTATGACTTGGGAGCTATGACTGCAGCATGTTTTCATAATTAAAAAAAAAATGGAGAGCCTGTCCTAACTCCATTTACACAGTTTTTACTTTAAAATTACCAAGCACTGGAAAAATCATCTGGGGAATGATTTTTCCAGTGCTTGGTAATTTTAAAGTAAAAACTATGTAAATATGTAGGGGAAAAACAACTCCTTGAAAAAATATCTGGGACTTGCTAACAATTAAGAGCAACAGAGTGCTCCAGCTGGAGGGTCAGAAGTAGTGTGCTCACGCACATGCGCGCACGACTCGGGTGGACAGTTTCAGGAGGTTTACTAGAAGGGCACATGCTGACAGGTTTAAAAGGCAAATGAGTAAATGCTAGCCGTAAAAGCAAGTGCAGAACTTCACGTCTACAACGGGACCGTTCACCACTGCTGATGAAGCAAACACCTGATTCACTTGCCCAGGATTGACTCAGAAATAAAAATTAATTATCCCAAAGCGAGCAGGAATCCAAAAAGGCTTTTGAGCCACTAAGTCAGTGTCACTAAAGTCCGTGTTCTGTCCTTGGCCGTACTGAGAACATGGCAGTAAGGGACAGAGACAAAGGTGGCAAAGAAAAGGAAACCTCTCAAAGGACAAATAACGAAGAGTGGTGCAGGGGTGAAATGACCCCATCAAGGACCTGAGCAAGACAAAGGAAGGGGAGGCACCAGGGGGAGATTCAGCAGGGGGTATCCTCTTTAAGAGCATAGAAACTATGTGAAACATTCTGAAGAATTTGCACCTCAATGTTTTTTTTCTACTATATGTCTTATCATTCCAAACAACATTATTGAGATACAGTTAACATACCATCCAATTTACCTGCTTAAAGTGTACAATTCATTGTTTTTCAGTATATTCACAAGCTTGTGCAACCATTACTACAATCTAACTTACATTTTTTTCCCTTCGAAAAGAAACTTCCTATCTGTTTCATTAGCATTTTCCATCTCACCCCAAGACCTATGTAGCTGCTAGTGTGGGTTTTTGGTTCTATAAATTTGTCTTCTGGACAGTTCGTATAGATAAATCATACAGCATGCACCCTCTGTGTCTGACTTTTTCATTAACATGTGCTTTCAAGGTACGTTCGTGCTTAGCATGTGTCAATACTTCATTTTATTACCAAGTAATACCCATTGAATGGATATATCACATTTTAAGAACCTATCAGTTGATGGAGATTTGAATTGTTTCTAGTTTTTGGCTATTATGGATACGCTGCCGTGGACATTTGCTTACAAGTTTCTGTGTGGACATATATTTGCTTTTCTCTTGAGTAGATACCTGGAAGTAAAATGCCTAGGTCACACAGCAACTCTACATTTAACATTTGGAGGAACCGCCAAGTGATTTTCCAATATGGCGGCACCATTTTACATTCCTCCAAGCAATAGATGAAGATTCCAAGTTCTCCACATCCTTGCCAACGTTTGTTATTTTTGTTACGGCCATCCTAATGGGTGGGAAGTGGTATTTCATTGTGTTTCTGAATTGCATTTCCCCAATGACTAATGATGTTAAGCACATTTTCATGAGTTTATTGGACGTTTATATACCTTCTTTGGACAAACATCTACCCAAGTCTTGTGCTAATTTTTAAATTGGATGTTTTGTTTATTGTTGAATTGTAGGTTTTTTATACATTCTAGATACAAATCATATGTGTTTCTCCAATATAGGATCATGTCCCATTCTGTGGGTTGTGGGTTGTCTTTTTATTTCCTTGATGGTATTGCTTGCAGCACAAAAGTTGTTAATAGATCAAGTTCAATTTATCTTTACTTTTGGTGTCATATCTAAGAAACTACTACTTAACCCAAGGTCCAGAATCCTTACTCCTATATTTTCTTCAGAGTGTTATGGTTTAGCACATACGTTTGTGTCCATGATCCATTTTGAGTTAATTTTTGTAAGTGTTGTGAAGTAGAAAGTCCAGCTTCATTCTTTTCAGTGGGGTTACCTAGTTGTTTCTGCACCATTTGTTGAAAAGACTATTCTTTCCCCCACTGGGTTGTGTTGACGCCCTTGTTGAAAACCGATTGACCATAAATGTAGGGTTCATTTCCGGACTCTCGATTCTGTTCTGCTAAATGATATCACTATCATCATGCCAACACATGCTTTCTTGGTTAGTTTGTTTTACTAAGTTATAAACTGTCAAAGATTGTTTTGGTGATTGAAGTTTTGGCTATAGTTAAAAAAAAAGATATGGAACAATCAAATAAGCATGTTTCTTACATTTAGAGAATTAAGCAGCAATAATTCCCAAGGATTTGAGATTCAGTGGTGATATGGTTTGGCTATGTCCCCGCTCAACTCTCATCTTGAATTCCTACATGTTGTGGGAGGGACCTGGTGGGAGGTAATTGAATCGTGGGGCAAGTCTTTTTTGTGCTGTTCTTGTGATAGTGAATAAGTCTCATGAGATCTGATGGTTGTAAAAACCTGCACAAGCTCTCTCTTTGCCTGCCGTTATCCATGTAAAATGTGACTTGCTCCTTCTTGCCTTCTGCCATGTTTGTGAGGGTTCCCCAGCCACATGGAACTGTAAGTCCAATTAAACCTCTTTCTTTTGTAAATTGTCCAGTCTCGGGTATGTCTTTATCAGCACTGTGAAAATAAACTAATACAAGGGGGTTACTGTCTGTGTTTTCATACCAGCAGCCTCCATGGGGCAGGCTCTGTGCTGGGCATGGGTGGTAAACCTGATGTATAAATTCCACATAATTACCCAGGGCTCAGGGTGAGGTGACTGCCCTCAGGTCCCACAGCTGAGACCCCGCAGAGCCAAACCTGGAAGCCCGTCTGTCTGACTCTACACTCTATGTTGTTATTACATATTTTCCAATAAACTAATACCCACCTGCAGGCAGCATGGGGAGAGAAAAAGCACACTGCTTCCACTCAAAGAGTTAAACACTTTTTCTCATTGTGGTAAAACATACCTAACCTGACACCTATGATTGTAATAATTTTTTTAAAAATTAAAAAAATTTTTTTTATTGCATTTTAGGTTTTGGGGTACATGTGAAGAACACACAAGATTGTTGCATAGGTACACACATGGCAGTGTGATTTGCTGCCTTCCTCCCCTTCACCTATATCTGGCATTTCTCCCCATGCTATCTCTCCCCAACTCCCCACCCCCTGCTGGCCCTCCCTTATTTCCCCCCAACAGACCCTAGTGTGTAGTGCTCCCCTCCCTGTGTCCATGTGTTCTCATTGTTCAACACCCAACTATGAGTGAGAACATGCAGTGTTTGATTTTCTGTTCTTGTGTCAGTCCGCCGAGAATGATGGTTTCCAGGTTTATCCATGTCCCTACAAAGGACACAAACTCATCATTTTTCATGGCTGCATAATATTCCATGGTGTATATGTGCCACATTTTCCCTGTCCAGTCTATTGTCAATGGGCATTTGGGTTGGTTCCAGGTCTTTGCTATTGTTAACAGTGTTGCAATGAACATTCGTGTGCATGCGTCCTTATAGTAGAATGATTTATAATCCTTTGGATATATACCCAGTAATGGTACTGCTGGGTCAAATGGAATCTCTATTTCTAGGTCCTTGAGGAATCGCCACACTGTCCTCTACAATGGTTGAACTAATTTACACTCCCACCAACAGTGTAAAAGTGTTCCCTCTCCGATTTTAATAATTTTAAGTGTACTAATCAGTGGCATTAAGTACATTCACACTGTTGTGTAACCATCTGCCATCATCCAGCTCCACAACTTTTCATCTTCTCAGATTGAAACTCTGTCCCCATTAAACACTAACTCCTCACCCTCTCCCAGCCTCGGGCAACCCCACTCTACTTTCTGTCTCTGTGAGTCTGACTACTGTAGGGACCTTACATAAGTGGGCTCATACAGCACTTGTCCTATTGCGACTGGCTTATTTCAGTTAGCATCATGTCCTCAGGGTTCATGCATGTTATAGGATGTGTCAGCACTTCATTCCTTTATAAGGCTGAGTAAAATTCCATAATATATATAAATATAAATACACAATGTATACATTGTATGTACACACACACACACACACACACACCACATTTTGTGTGTCCATTCGTCCATTGATGAACTCTTTTGTTTGTTCCACATTTTGCTTCTTGCGAATAATGAACATGGGTGTAGAAATGTCATCTCAAGTTCTGCTTTCAATTTTTGGGAAATACACCCAGAAGTCGAATTGCTGGATCATATGAGAATTCTATGCTTAATGTTTTGAGAAATGTTCACACAGCTTTAAAATGCTGCTTTAAAAAACATGCTCAGAGCAGGTAGTATTTTCTTTTGACTATGCACAAGAGGAGAAATTTTTGTCATTTAGAGACTGACAATTTTTCTTTTTAGAACAATAAAATCGTCACTCAAAAGCAAATTTGGTGAATAATGTAGAGGGTGACTTTGAGAGTTGATCTGTGGCAAACACCTAAATGTGAGATTTACTTTTTTTGTGTGTGAAGTACCTTCCAGTTAAGTGAGCAATATTTACTCTGTAGGTACTAATAATTCCAATACGAATGTTCACCAGAGGCAAGAGTAAGAAAGACTTAAGAACCAGAATAACATCTCCCTTGGGGGCTTTTAGGAGACTAGAATGAGAGTTTCATAAAATTCACCTAGCACAGCGCTTGGCACAGAGCAGGCACTCTGCAAATGCTAGCTCTTTTTCTGTGTTATTCCAGAAGAGATGCAGGCCTGGGAAATGACAGGCAGAAACCTGTTTTGTTAAAGGAAATGGCCCAGATGTCACAGGCAGTCATGAGGCTCTTTAATCCAGGTTAGATGTCAAAGGACATGAAGCAGAGATGGCTCCATGATAAACTATCTATATGCGATTAAGACAATTTGTTAAAACCCCATAGCAAGTGTTACATTTGGTAACAAAATCCTCCCTCCCTCCTTCCCTCCTTCCCTCCCTCCCTCCCTTATAAATAATATTTATTGAGTATTACAAATACTTACTGAGAGTTTACTATGTGTATTAGTCCATCTTCATGCTGCTGATAATGACATACTCGTGACTGGGTAATTTATAAAGAAAAAGAAGTTTAATGGACTCTCGGTTCCATGTGGCTAAAGAGGCCTTACAATCATGGCAGAAGGCAAAAGACACGTCTTACATGGTGGCAGGTAAGAGAGAATGAGAACCAAGTGAAAGGGAAACCCCTTATAAAAACCATCAGATCTTGTGAGGCTTATTCACTACCAGAACAGTATGGGGGAAAGCTGCTCATATGATTTAATTATCTGCCACTGGGTCCCTTACACAACGTGTGGGAATTATGGGAGCTACAATTCAAGATGAGATTCGGGTGGGGACATAGCCAAACGATATCACTCTGTGCTAAGCTTAAGATATAATATTGAAAAACCAAACAAAAATTTTTGCCTTTGTGGAGCCCTATATGTAGTGAACTAAATATCAGAAATAACAGAAAATTTGATTTTCTACTTGTAGATGATGTGATTGCATATTTAGAAAACCTAAGAGCTTTTGTCAAAATAAATAATAGAATTGGAATATTTTAAGAGGTAGCTGGAAACAAAATTAACAGTATCTTCTCTTTTTTAGTAGCAACTAGTTTTCTCATGGGAATGAGATTAAAACATCTCCCCAAACCTAAAATCCCTAGAAAATAAATTTTACCACAAAGGTTCAAAACATACTCAGAGAAAAGTATAAATCTATTTGTAGAATGTAGATCAATTTTTGAACAGATGAAGAGCAATTTCATACTTCTAGAGAGGAATATTTAAATCTTAAAAATGTGAATTGTTGAAAAATATATGTGTGTACATATATATATATAATATAAAACTAAAATTTGTATTTATACATTTTTAAGATATTTAACATACTGAAAACATTAATAAATTATGTATATTTATTTTATACACATGATACAGTTTGAAATATAATGCCAATAAAATGTGTTTGAATTGAACAGAAAGTATTTTAGATTTTCTAAAGAAAAATAAATGATAACAATTTCCAAGAAAACTTTAGAAAAGAAATGTGGTGTTAGGCAGCTTACTCTACGTAATAGTGAAACTTATTATAATCCAAAGCTACTTAATCAGACAGAGTAGAATGGGTAGGAAAAAAATGAAAGTGATCCATAGACCAGAAGTAGGTCGGTAGGTCCAAATATATATGGGAATTTAATATATCTTCCTTCCTTTCTTCCTTCTTTCCATCCTCCCTCCCTCCCTCCCTCTCTCCCTCCTTCCCTCCCTCCTTTCTTTCTCTTCTTTCTTTCTTTCTTCTTTCTTTCTTTCTTTCCTTTCTCTTCTTTCTTTCCCTCTCTCCCTCCCTCCCTTCTTTTCTTTCCTTTTTTCTTTTTCCTTCCTTCCTTCCTTCCCTCCTTCCGTTTCCTTCCCTTCTTCTCTTTTCCTTCCCTTTTTCCCTTCCCCTCCCTCCCTCTCTCTGATTCTTTCTTTCCTTTCTTTCTTTCTTTCTTTCTTTCTTTCTTTCTTTCTTTCTTTCTTTCTTTCTTTCTTTCTTTCTTTCTTTCTTCCTCTCTCTCTCTCTCTCTTTCTTTCTCTTTCTTCCTTCCTTCCTTCCTTCCTTCCTTTTCTTTTTTCTTCCTTCCTTCCTCCCTCCCTCCCTCCCTCCCTCTTTTCTTTCTTTCCCTCCCTGCCTCCCTCCTTCCTTCCTTCCTTCCTTCCCTTTTTTCTTGACACATTTTCACTCTAACACCCAAGCTGTAACCTTGGGTGGTGCAATCTCAGCACACTGCAACCCCTGCCTCCTGGGTTCAAGTTTTTCTGTGCCTCAGCCTCCTGAGTAGCAGGTACTACAGGTGCATGCCACCATGCCTGGCTAATTTTTATATTTTCAGTTGATATGGGGTTTCGCAATGTTGGCCAGACTGGTCGTGAACTCCTGGCCTCAAGTGATCCACCCGCCTTGGCCTCCCACAATGCTGGAATTACAAGTGTGAGTTGCTTCACCTGGCCAGAAATTTAATATATGCTAAAAGCAATATTTTAATTGGATGGGATACTGTGGGCTTTGCAAAAAATACTTGCCGAATGAATGAAAGCTTGGACACCGTGGGCTTTGCAAAAAACTCTTGCCGAATGAATGAAAGCTTGTGAGAGTTTGAGAAAAAAAGGCTCTCCATGCATTACCAGTGGGAACGTGACTGTTAAAATAGTTATGGAAAGTAATATGAGAGTATTTATTAAAATAAGAATGTTTCTCTCCATTATAGCAATCCTTTCCCTTTAGGGCCTGCTCTTCAGGAACAAAAATGCCAATAGGTAAAAATATAGTTATTGCTTATAACGGCAAAAAGTGGAAATGATACAAATATTCATCAAAAAAAGATTAATTGACTAAACCAGAATACAATCATGCTATAGAATAGTGGGATAGAACGCAGCTCTCTAAACATTAGGTAGAATTCTACATCTCTGTATCTAAGAAATACCCATGATGAATTGTTAAATGAAAAAGCAAGTTTCAGAATACGACTAGTATTTGTGATCTGCTTCCATTTCTCTGTATCTGCAGGGGAAAGAACCGCAGGCCTCTGGGCCCGTGTGCGCGCGGTGAGTGTGCAGGGAGGCTGTGTGCCAATGCAGTCAGTGGGGTGGGGCTGAGCTGCGGCAGGATGAGTCATTTACTGCTGTTTCTTTTACACATGTTCTTTCTTTGACTTGTTACAATGAGCACATCCTACTTTCATCATTTCATAAAATCCATTAACAGCTTCTCTGCAAAGCCCTCCAAACAAATAAAAAGCCTGTGTTCTTCCAAGAGGGGGACTGAAGTGGTTTAATGCTCTCCAACTCTGCTGGCACTGGGAAAGAGCCTGGGGGATTGTTCAGGGGGAATATGGAGACGGAAGATTCAGGTTCTGTCCTGGTGATGAGGGAGCATACCTGGGCTTGCCTGACCCAGATGTCTTTTTTTGTAGTAACTTTTAATTTTGATGTACTTTTAGACTTACAGAAAGGTTGCCAAAAAATATCAGAGTGACTATGTAACCTTTGTCTATCAAAATCAGGGGCCAACATTGGTGTAATGCTATTGACTATAGACTTCGTTTAGATTGTCCCATGTTCCTGCAATATCATGTCTGTCCCAGGATCCAATCCAGCTCCCACATTGCACTGAGCTCTTTCTCCTCAGTGTCCTCCAATCTGGGATGGCTTCTCCGTCTTTCCTTGTTTCTCTTGCCCTTGACACTTTTGAAGGGCACCGGTCAGTTATTTTGAAGAATGTCTCTCAATCTGGGTTTGTCTGATGTTATCTTATGATTTGATGGAGAGCATGAATTTTAGGGAAGAAGACCTCAGAAGTGCCTTTGTCAGTGCATTGCAGCAGGGGCACGTGGTGTCATATGTGTCATTGTTGGTTTTGTTAGCCTTGACCATTGGGTTAAGTGTCTGCTTGATTGTTTAGTTCACAAGTAGTGAATACCAGTAAGAAATGTAAGACATAAGAAAAACAATAAGAAAGTATAAAGTAAACATACATAAGAACTAGTTTTCCTTTTGTATTAATTTTTCCCTTTGTAGTAACAGACATCTCTACTTTTCACTCCGAGTAATAGACATTTTGGGGAGATACTTTGGCACTAGGTAAATATCCCTTTTATCCACACACGTTTGGCAGATCTTCCCTGCCACCATCATTGCTGTGGTGTTCACCTAATGATGACTTTGTATTTTCCTTATTCTTTCTGCATTTGTCAGAATTCTTCTCTGTGACCTCTCTCTCCTCCCCCATTTATTTGCCCATTTTATTCTGTTATTTATTCTATTCATATGGACTCAAGATATTTATTTTATTCTATGTGACAAAGACATCTTGTGACAAGTTTAAGTAAAGGATTTATGGACTATCTTCAGTTGTGTGTGTGTAGGAGATAAAATATGTAAATGGCATTTATGTAAGGTTTTATAGTGACACACCTCATTGTGATGAAAATGAAGAACTTGCTTTCAAAATCAAAATAGCTTTAAAACTGTGAAAAACTCCGTACCATAACAAGGGGGTATTTTGACATATATGACTATATCCCATTAACCTAAGAGATCTGAGGTCACAGGAAAGTAAATGCATAACTGGACTTGACGTTTGAAAGGAACAAATGGGTTTGGAAGGCACTTTCTGAGCAGAAAAGAACTGGGAACACAGACAAAGTGAAAAGCGAGCTTGGTCCTGCTCACCACCCTGTGCTGTGGTCCTGGGTCCTAGTTCACAGGTGAGTTCTGGGGTCAAGCTGGTGAGTGCCTCTCCCCTGGTGCCGACTTCCTCCTCTGTAAGACAGGAAACAGTATGATCTCCTGCATGGGGTGTTGTGAGACTGAATGGGCATTGTCGCCTACAAGGTACTTACAAGAGCTCCTGGCACATGGCTGGTGCCCAGTGCCAGTAGCTGCTAATTCTGTTAGGATCATTATTCCCACCCGGCTGATGGAGTTCTCTTCTGCCTGGTGTCTTCTCTCCTCCCATGTTTACTGAGCTCATCCACCTGGGGCGCTCCTCTGGCCTTCCCTGCACACACACATGGGTGGAGCACCTCTCAGGTGTTGGAGCCCATGCTGGGGCTGATGGAGGGATGCAAGGTGAGTCTCTTCTCTCGGGGTGTCCCCTGCCCAGTGAGGTAGACACCTGCTATTTGATATTTTATATTGTTAACTCTAGTTTGTTCATGAACATTTAGTATGACACGCATACATGCATATTTGCACACATCTGCCCTATGGGACCATAAGCTCCTGGAGTACCCTAAGTACTTCACATGAGTAGAATCATACAGTACATTTATCTTTTTATGACTGGCTGATTCCACTTAGTATAACACCCTCAAGGTTCACCCATGCTGCAGCACGTGGTGGATTTTCCTTCCTTTTTAAGGCTGAATAATATTCCATTGGATATATATACCACATTTTGTTTTATCCAGTCTTCTGTTGATGTGAAATTGATTTCAATAATATATTGTATTTAATCCCATAAGATTCACATCTTATAATTTTAACATGTAATCAATGTAAAAATTATTAATGAAATGTTTTATATTCTTTGTTCGGACTAAGCCTGTGGAGTCCAGTGTGTATTTTATATCTAGAACACATTTTAATTTAGACTTTCCCCAATTCAAGTGAACAGTAGCCACATGTGGCTTGTGGCTACCATATTTAACACCATGATTTTAGATTATCTCAAACGAATATGACCTCTTAGAAGTCACACCAGCATCCACATAGGAGTGTGTGGTCTCCCGGTGGGCAGTCTGTGCTGATGGGATCGTTCCGTGACCTACAGCCAACCAACTTTTGTCATGCACCCTGCTGGATGGCGAGTTGGGACGCTGACACACACACACTGTCTCCGTGCCCAGGCACCTGGTGTTCCAGAGGCTCTCTGGCGGCATCTGGAAGGCAGAGTCAGGTAGGCTGTCGTTTTTGTGGCTGGCATAGAAGAGTTTGGTTTTCGATGGCAATACTGGTGAGGGTCACCTTGTCCAGGCACTGGCTTCATGGCAGAGGGTGGGGAGAAGCATTAATTCCCTGGCAGGCATAGATACACGCTTGTTTCCGAGCCCTGCCAACCTTTTAATACCCTGTCATACATCCTTGCTGACTTGAGTGGCTTGACTGAGTTCTTTACTTTGCAAGTGAGCACAGACAGGCCATGATGGACTTGGAATCTTCTATTGGCATTAGCTACATATCTGCATACCAGGCGTACAGTTACGTTAAAATACCGACAAGACAATGGCGTTGCATGTAGACCTGCTTATTTTGGAAGATGATCTTGTTTCCACTTACAATGAAAATATACCTCCTTTGCTGATGAAATCAATGTCACTAAACAGATAATCAACGTAGTACTCAAATTTCTGTCTGACTTTCCATAGGCAGATTCTCCAGTTCCAGAGAGTACTGAATATTAGGCCATAATTGGATTTTACAATAATTTCGGTGGAAACAAGAGCTCAGGGAAGAGTCCATAACTCATGCCAACCTGGAAGATGAATGAAATACATGGAAGAAAGTTGATTATCACTTTAAAAGGACATAAATATTACAGAAGTTCTTTAAAGGGCAATTGCCTCTATAGATTACAAAGTAATTTAAGAAACTGATCCACAAATATTTTAGGAATAAAATTCTTCTTTAAGAAGAAATTATTATCTGTGACTCGCTCTCCCTCCGGCTGTCCGTCACTTAACTGAGTTGTCTCAATATTTTATTTAAATGTGATCCACAGTTGTCAGATTTGAGTGTTTCAAGAAATGTTCTGCAGAGTCTCTTGAGAGAGAAGCCCATTCTAAACGGTCCCACTAATGTAATATTTATGCCAATGCAAATGCCATAAAGACAGTGGAACATCCCTTTGGACACTGTGTGAATGAGTATCAGCATAGCTGTACTTGACAGTGAGTTTTATAAACTGAGAAACTTTGTGAGACCTGGGTAGGGCTGAAGGAATGAGATGCATAGATCTATGCTCTGACATCATGTGTTATCCCCCAAAACATCTATAAACACACACAATTATGCACATTTGCATACACCCTTACAGACACAAAGACATACACAATTCATGTATACATACACACACACATATAGACATGTAAAACATGAACATACACATGTATATACGTCCACACTTAAATACATACAGATATATACCCACAAACAGGTACATGCACACACATGTATATATAGTCACGTACTTAATGATGTGGATCTGCTTAAGAAATGCATCATTAGGTGATGGTGTCCTTGTGCGAACATCATAGTGTACTCACACAAACTTAGCTGCCTACACACCTAGATTGCCTGTTAAGAGTGTAAACCTGTTCAGCATGTAACTGCATTGAAAATTGTCGGCAACTGTAATACAGTGGTAAGTATTTCTTTATGGAAGCTATGTAAACATAGAAAAGGTACAGTAAAAATACAGTAGAAAAAATAAAAAATGGTACCCTTTTATAGGACACTCACCATGAACGGAGCTGTCAGGACTGGAAGTTGCTCTGGGTGAGTCAGTGAGTGGTGAGTGAATGTGAAGGCCTAGGTCATTACAGATGCCCGCTACCACGCCAGGCTAATTTTTGTACGTGTTTTAGTAGAGATGGGGTTTCACCCTGTTGGCCAGGCTGCTCTCAAACCCCTGATCTCATGTGAACCACCCACTTCGGCGTCCCAAAGTGCTGGGTTTATAAGCGTGTAATGATTGTACACTAAAGTAGACATTAAAAATATTGTACACTTAGACGACACTAAGTTTGTTAAACCATTTCTTTCTTCAATAATAAATTATCCTTAGCCTACTATAACATTTTTGCTGTATAAATTTAAAAAAAACCATTTTTGTTCTTTTGTAACAATACTTTGCTTGAAACACAAACACATTGTATAGCTGGACAAAAAATATTTTCTTTTCATACTTAATTCTATAACATTTTTTCTATTTTAAAATGTTTAATTTTTAAAACTTTTGGAATTGTTTTGTAAAAACAAAAAACAAGACACAAACATACATTAGCCGAGGCTTCCACAGGGTCAAGATCATCTATATCACTGTCTTCTACCTCCACATCTCGTCCCACTGGAAGGTCTTCAGGGGCAGAAACACGCATGGCGCTGTCACCTGTGATAACAATGCCTTCTTCTGGAATCCCTCCTTCAGGACCTGCCTGAGGTTCTTCTTGAGGAGACGCCACGCTTTTCAGAAACATGTCCACGATGGATGGTTTGTTCTTCTCATCACAGATTTGTGTGAGCAATGCGTTGGTCACTAGATGACAGGAATTTTTCGGCTGCACTGTAACCTAAGAGACCACTGGTGTCTATGTGGTCCAGTGTTGACCCGGCTGTCACCATGCAGCACATGACTCCACACACGTAAAGCATGAGCTCACACACCACATTGCCTGGTCTGACCTGGGTGCCTGTATTTTTTGTATCTATAGACAGCAGCATTTTAAGATTTATGTTTATATCAGTACTCAGGCTGTTCCTGGTGACTCCTGATGATGGAAGCTTCCAAACTTTACCCTGGAATGTGTGGCTGGCAGTTGAGGATGGGCACCTCAGGGGTTGCAGTGACAGCAGTGGCTGTAGCCCGCAGAGTGTTCACGGAGTGCCAGCCCCAGCCCTGAGCACCACGCATGTGATTTACTTGTTACAACGGAACCAAGAGGCAGATGTGGCTATCTCACCATCTCACGGTGAAGGACATGCAGTCTGCAGAGTCTCAATAGCTTGCCCTGGGTTACACATGGAGAGTGGACATTGGCTCTGAACCCCTAATCCACTTAACCAGGCCACCTTTGTACCCCCACTCCTTAGAACCTGGGGCTTTCTGCTTAAAGCCCATAAACAGGCTTCAGTTCCCATAGGGACTGAGCCACAGGTACAAGGGCCTCTGGTTCTATCATTTACTTTGGTAAGTTCTCTAAACAAGAGCTGCCTGGTATGTACCTGGGAGACCACATTTTTACTTGAGGAAAATATTACTTGGAAATTGGGGCAAGGTCACTCAGTGGAATAAAGGGTGCCTGCTTTGTGTATGTTCTGTGGTGTTTTTTTGTTTTTTGTTTTGAGACAAAGTCTGGCTCTGTCACCCAGGCTGTATGCAGTGGCACGATCCAGGCTAGTTACAACCTCCACCTCCCAGGTTCAGGTGATTCTCTTGCCTCAGCCTCCCAAGTAGCTGAGACTATAGGTGCATGTCACCACTTTCAGCTAAGTTTTGTATTTTAGTAGAGGTGGGATTTCACCATGTTGGCCAGGCTGGTCTCGAACTCCTGGCCTCAGGTAATCTGCCTGCCTTGGTTACCCAAAGTGTTGGAATTACAGGCATGAGCCACTGTGCCGGGTCTTATGGGTGCCCTCTTTGGATGGCACGGCAAACCTAAATTGAAGAGCTACTGGATGCCAAGCCTGGCCTGTCTCCAGTGTGATGTGTATTTGTGCTTTGCCCTCTGTTTAGGCTGGGAATCTGCTTAGAAAAAAGTGCATATTTTAAACAGTACCAGAAAAGGGTCCAACAGAGAACATAAAACATAGCCAGGGGAGAAAAAAACTCACAGAACAGGAATCAGCCTATTCCTAAGCCCAGATGGAATCACTTGAAAGCTGCTATTGCTCTATACATTACTAAAGAGTGAATTATTGATTTTTCTGTTAGAAAAAGTTTTATATGGAATTATGATGACTGACTGAGCTCATGTATCTACCATCATTTCAGCCCCAATTCCCACAAAAATGACAAGAAAAGAAAATTTTAAAAGAATAAAATCCTCAGTGATGCAGGAAAATAAGAATGCCATGGGGTAAGAAGAGATCTTGAACAGTTTCTAATCAGCTCCCATGAAAAATAAAGCCAGAGCAAAATGAATACAGGAGAAGACACTGCGAGGCAGGAAACAGAGGCATTTCCAGTTTCAGTGAAATGCAAAACTATAGCAGAAAAAGAGACATCGTTAGGCACCAAGGACTCAGAAAAGGTACCACTGCTGGACTGTCTATGATGGATTTTTTTTAAAAGAAATGTGCAGGCCAGGTGTGGTGGCTCAAACTTATAATCCCGGTACTTTGGGAGGCTGAGGCGGGTGGATCACATGAGGTCAGGAGTTCGAGACCAGCCTGGCCAACATGGTGAAACCCCGTCTCTACTAAAAATACAAAAATTAGTTGGGCTTGGTGGCGGGCGTCTGTAATCCCAGCTACTTGGAAGGCTGAGACAGGAGAACTGCTCAAACCCAGGAGATGGAGGTTTCAGTGAACCGAAATCACACCACCACACTCCAGCCTAGGTGACAGAGTGAGACTCCATCTAAAAAAAAAGATATGTGCAAAACAAAAATAGATACAAAGAAAACATGAAGGCTACACCAGAAGTGGTGAGCAAATAAACTTGAAAACGAGTAAACATGCTTAATGATCACAAGATGGCTGCCTAGCTCTAAACCTTATTCTCTTATATCAGCATCCTATGCAGGAGCAAAATGTCAGCAAGGTGTCTGTTAAGAAATGCTGGCTTAGATTTAATCATCATTTGTCTGCTAGTATGGGCAGACTGCTTCCCTGGAAAAAAAAAAATCACGGTGTATGGGCAAATAGAAGTGAAGTGGAATAACTGCTGGGTGAGCAGTTTGACACGGGAGACCAAAAAAAAGGGATGTAGAAGAGTGGAATAGCATAATTAACAAGCTTAACTATAAATGTATATAAATCTGTACACACAGACACATTTCTCTTGTGCCAACAAAGACCATACCCTCTTTTCAAACACAAACAGAATATCCACAAAAATTGTTGCTAAGGTAGAATACAGAGAACATCTTAAGAAATTCCAAAATGAAAAAAATCAGATGAGCCACATTTTCTAAACAGACTGCAGAAAAAGTAAGCATTAATAACAAAAGGCTGGCAAGATGGTTCTATTTTAAGATTTTAAAACACCCTTTAAGATAAAAAAGAAAAAAAAAACTAAATAAAGAGTTAGTTATGGCTTGAGAAATGAATGTCCACGAGAGTACCACGTCATGAGTGACATGGACAAAGCAGTCATCAGAGGAAAATTTATAGCTTTCAATCCTGGTGCTAGAAAACAAGAGAAGGAGAAAAAAAAAAAAAACACAAAGATAGTGAAAGTAAGAAAATAATAACAATGAAAGTAAACATCAGTGGAAGAGAGTATAAACAGAATGGTAGTGCTTTGAAAATAAAAAATAATTTAAATAAATTTCTGGTCATTCTGAGCAAGTAAAAAAACAAAAACAGTAAGCAGCAGCCAGGCATAAATGAAAGCATTTGAAGTGAAAAACTGTCCAAAGACTGAAGTTATAAAAAGATTAGAAGTCGGGTGAGGTTGCTTACACCTGTAATCCCAGCACTTTGGGAGGCTCAGGTGGGCGATCACCTGAAATTGGGAGTTTGAGACCAGCCTGACCAACATGAAGAAACCCCGTCTTTTCTAAAAGTACAAAATTAGCCAGGCATGATGGCACATGCTTGTAAACTCAGCTACTCAGGAAGCTGAGGCAGGAGAATCACTTGAACCTCGGAGGCGGAGGCTGCCGTGAGCGGAGATGGCGCCATTGCACTCCAGCCTGGGCAACAAGAGGGAAATTTTGTCTCAAACAAAAAAAAAAGATTAGAAATGAATACAATTTTAAGTCAATAATTTTGGGACTTTAGATGAAAGTAATACTAATCCAGGAAAATATAAATTATAGAAGAATTCCTCATCCAAAACAGTCCAGGACTATAGTCAGTTAAGTGAAAAAAGTTTTTAAAGTGCAGAATCATAAAACAAAATGCTATTGTGGATCTCAAACATTTACTTTAATTTAAACCATAAAAAGCATATATTCACTCACCAATGTTTTATGCAGGGTTAATGCCCTCTCTTTAAAATGAGACTGATAATTGGATTTCCATGTTATTTTTCTTACACAAACACTTACAGTTCACTTTTTGACAATTTTGATTTTTGAAACAGAGGGAAAATTTTAAGACACACACCGTTCGGTCATCCCCCCATATCCACGTGGGATATGTTTTAGGACCTCTAGTCGATGTCTGAAACCACAGATACCAACATGATTTCTGTCAATCAGAACACATTTTTGGTTAAGTCTTCCATCCACAACTACCTTAACTAAATACTTATCAAAAGTGTGGCCATACCTTTTGCAGCTGGAGGTGTGACAGCAAAACTAGCACACATTTCTTTTTCCCTCTTTACGATTTTATAGATAGCAGATTCATTCTTACCACAGATCTTAGCAACATAAGCATACTGTTTGTTCCCCTTATGAGGTCGAGAACTTTCACCTTTTCACTTAAAAGAAGCACTTTATGGCTTCTCTTTGGCATTTTTTTTTTTTT
>NW_016107368.1:6243357-6245494 GCF_001604975.1 Cebus imitator
GGGGTTTCACCATGTTGACCAGGATAGTCTCGATCTCTTGACCTCGTGATCTGCCCGCCTCAGCCTCCCAAAGTGCTGGGAGTACAGGCATGAGCCACCACGCCCGGCCTCTTTGGCATATTTGAGTTGTCGGTATCACTACTTTTGCCCTTTGGGGTCACTGTTAAACAAAATAAGAGTGACTTGAACACAGGGTACTGTGATACTGACACCATGACAGTCAATCTGCTAACCAAGATGGCTGTTAGGTGACCAACAGGTGTGGAGCGTTTACAGCTGGATAAAAGATGATTTAAATCCTGGACAGGATAGAGTGGGACAGCAAGAGAATTCATCACACTACTTAGAACACTCTGCAATTTAAAATTTATAAATTTTTTATTTCTGGAATTTTCCATTTAATATTCTTGGACCATGGTTGACTTCAGGTGATAGAAACTGAGGAAGGGGAAACTTCAGGTAAAGGAAGAGACCACTGGAATCTGATTGTGGAATTCCTGTAAATCAGAGCTTCTCAAACTTTAATGCGTACACAAATGTCTTGGGATCTTGTTAAAATGCAGAGTCTGACTCAGTAGCTGTGGATGGGGTTCTGAAATTTGGCATTTCTAACAGGCTTCCAGGCGATACTGGTGCATGGGGCACACTTTGAGTAATAAGGAGATAAATTTCTGCCTTCACCCATGGTTTTCAGTTGTATTAGAACATTTAAGATTAAATCATTTATCTAAGTGACTCAATTCTACCTAGTCCTCCTAAAGTATTCAACTTAGTCTTTGTGAAAATGAAACTCTTTTTTTTGGCATTTATTCCATTGGCCTATATACTATTAAATTAAAGAAACTAATTATAACAGGTACACTTATATATAGATTTGAGAGCAAACACAGATGAAAGCTGGTAAGCATTCACCTTAAATCATGGAAGCAGAGGGTAGAATTACAGCAGAAAGTAACCTATAGGCCTACCAAAGTATCCAGCATGTTGTGAGAATCCTCCCTTCAAAAGCACTTTATCTTGTCCGTGAAAAAGCCCCAGACCCAGAGGGTACAGGTAGGTTTTACCAAATTTGCTAGGAGTAAGTATTCCCGATCTATGTATGTTGTTTTGGTAAGTAAAAATGAGGCATATGTTCTGCTATGATTTGAATGTTTGAGCCCTTTGAAATTCATAATGAAATTTCATTGCCATTGTAATAGTATTAAGAAGTGGGGCCTTTGAGAATTAATTATGTCATGGGGGCTCCATGAGTGGGTTGATGCTGTTATCTCAGGAGTGGATATCGTTCCCCCCACTCTTAGCTTGCTTCTACCCTCTGCCATGGAATAACACTTGCTGGAGGCCAGCATCATGCTCTTGGACTTACCAGTCTTCAAAACCATGAGCCAAATAAACTTACTTACTTTATAAATCACCCAGTCTTTGGTATTCTATTATAGCAAAAGGAAATGGACTAAGACATGTGTAGTTGTCTGTTCTCATGTGGATAATAAAGACAGACCCAAGACTGGGTCTTTTATAAAGGAAAGAGGTTTAATGGACTCACAGTTCCACATGGCTGGGGAGGCCTCACAATCATGGCAGAAGACAAAGGAAGAGCAAAGGGACGTCTTACATGGCAGCAGAAAAAGGATGTGTGCAGGGGACTCCGCTTTATAAAACTATCAGATCTTGTGAGACTTATTCACTATCACAAGAACAGCACAGGAAAGACTCACCCCTATGATTGAATTACCTCCCACCATGCCCGTTCCAGGGCACCTGGGGATTAGGAGAGCTACAATTCAAGATGAGATTTGGCTGGGGACACAGCCAAACCATAGCAACAGGTCTCAACTCAACTCATTGTATAATGTTCGTATAATCCTTATCCCAAACTAGGTAAGAGTACAAGAAAAAAAAATCACAGACTCATATAATTTGTGAACATAAATATGAAAATCCCAAGCATATTTAGCTCACTGATTTTAATTTTATATTAAAGAAGTAAACATTAGGAACAATCAGGACTTATATCTCGAATGTAGGAATGGTTTAATATCAGAAAATCTATTGACATAGTTTATCCCCTTCATGGACAATGGAGAAAAACTATGTATTTTCTCAATGGATATAAAAGTATTTTAAAACATTCAAT
>NW_016107368.1:6245519-6280933 GCF_001604975.1 Cebus imitator
AAAAAAAAAAAACAAACAAAAAAAAAAAAGAAAAAAGTCCTTATTCACTTATTAATAGAGAATATTTCCTCAACCTAATAGAGGCTATCTATTGGAAAGCTACAGTTGAACATTAAAGAACATAAATAATTTTGAACAAATGGACCTATCATTTTCCTTAAAGGATGTCCTAATATCATAAAGATTTCAATTCTTCCCAAATAATATAAACTCAGTTCAATCACAATAAAAATCCAAATAAGACTTCTTTTTTTTCAGTTGGAATTGTTAAACTGAATCTCAAGTTTATATGCAAAAGAAAGTGCACAAGAATAGCTGTTCTGAAACATTTGGAGAAGACAAGTAACAGAGAGAGAGATTTTAGCAAACAAATAAATAGTATCCAGAATGTATAATGAGCATCTACAAAACCATAAGAACAATGCAAATAATGAAAGAGAAAAATTGTCAAAATAAATAGGCTATTTACAGAAAATGAAATATAGGTGGCTAATAAACATATATAAAAATGTCTATGTCTCAGGAAATTGCAAATTCAAATCAGGGCTCATTTGTTTGGGTTTTTGGCCACTGGATTAGAAACAAAAAAGTTGTTAAATAAATTGTATTCCATCCACTTAAGGAAAAAGGTATGTTAAATAATTGTATTCTATCCATTTAAGGAAAAAGATAGCTATCAAATATAGCAAACACTCAGATCCACGGCTAAGGGCAGGCAGCACAAAGAAGACCGTGTACATGTAAAATGTACATGTGTGTTTACTGAAGAAAAAAGTCAGTGCATCTAGACACACCAGCGCCCAGCCTGTACACGCTGGGCTGTTAACCCAGGCCCAGTGGGGCAGAAGGGTGGGCCAGACAAATGTACAAATGTACAAATGCCTTGTACAATTTGCTCAGGACACTAGTATGTTATTGAATCTCTGGCATGAGGATCTATTAATAAATTTTTAAAGTGCTCTAGCCAAATTCTATGCCTTCTAGAAAAATATTCTGTTTCTGTTGTTCCTTTACAGAGCTGCTCAGCATAGAATCTAGATATTTCCTTCCAAAACAAATCCCGTAACTATTCAACTATCAGATTTAGCATTCTGGTTGTATAGAAAAACAACAATGCTATATTAAGTTACCACTGTGAAGTAGGTGGCCAAATTGTATATGTGACATTCTTAGTTTTTCAACAAACTAAATATGCCTGAGGCACGTTTCCTGAATGCTTTTTCTTCCAACAGCCAAAGCATGATATTATCATCCAGACAATTTACGTTCCCAGAATCTAAGTTTGCATTCTGACAAGGGAAAAGGCTCTGAGGCCCAGGCCCCTGCTCCGCCGCATGCCATATGTTTTGGGAGAGTCATCCTTTCTCAGGGACACGGTTTGCCACTATGTTCAGGGGGAATAGTATGAGCCACCTCTTCCCAGGGCTTTTCAACAATCAATAAAATGAATTTGAAACAAACAAAGATTTGATCCAATGTAAATACTGATTTTAACAACTTGTTTTGATTCCCTTGACTTTTTCCATTTCTAATTTTAGAATGGAATGAAATTATTCTTAAATGCATGTTTATGAATTTTCTGGCCACTTTTAAGCCTTTAAGTAGTTCACACTTTCTCTCTAAAGATCAAAGAAACTCTAGTAACATGGAATTGACAAGCCAGTGACTTTTTCCATAGAAAGAGTACCAGACTCCAATTTGAAAATCACAAGCAGCTTTATATTCAAGCAAGTTCAATCCAATCTCTTCCTGACTCATTGTCTCATCAACATGCAAATCTCTTGAAGAGAAACCATCTCTTACTTGCCTGAGGGAGTTCTGGCAGACTATTTGAATGTGGATGCGGAAGTTCTTGCCTCGTCTCCATCCTGTCAAGAGCCTTGGAGCAAACAGCAGGACGAGGCAGACATGGAAGACAAAACTGATAACGCACGTCACCTCCTGCAGCGGGAGATGGGATGTAACTGCAGTTCAGCCTCTTTGGGGTTTGGGTTCTGACCAAGTAAACCGGGAATGTTGTTAATAGTTCAAGCCAGCCTTCATTGTCTGCCTTAACCCAAGAAAACACAAATGACACTTACTTTGTTGCTCAATTCGGTTTCAACTTGTTGATGTCTTCCCCCAAAATCAAACTTGAAAATGCCTGGCAGCGCCCCCTGAGATCTAGAGTTTGAAATGCTCTTTTGACAAGTTAAGAGGTTAAAAAGAATTTAGGAACATACTGTAGAGCCTCATGGAGAATTTCAGAAAAAATATGCAAAGCGTCTTTAAATGTGTGGAAAATCCTTAGCAGCGAAATTGCACTGAAGTCAGACTGTTTTCCTATTGATGTTTCATTGCTCGGCTGCAAGAGGTGGGGCGGGCAAGTCGTGGGGGGAGTGCAGAAGCGAATGTTAGGGTGCTGCCAGACCTCAGTGTGGAATTCTGCTTCTCACAGTGGGCCATAATCAATCAATCAGCCTCTCTCTCTCTCCTCCCTTCTCCCTCTCCCTTTCTTTTCCTGGTTGAAGGGGCCCTCTTTCACCGCTCTTGAGCCTGCATTCTAATTTGCTCTCTCTCCCACATGAAATCCACTTCTCCCAGCTAAGCTGCATTTTGCAGCTTTATGACGGTACCGAAAGCACTTTATTTCCACTTAAAGAGCTGCCTGTTCTATTTACCATCACTCTCGGGGTACTTAACCTCATTTAAAAGGCTGACTTTCCCCTGCATTATAAAGTTGCTCCGGAGTCTCAAGACCTCTTTCCCTGAACAGCCCGCAGCCAGCGGTCTCCAGCCACCCCAGCCCCGCCCTCACCCCTCCCAGCCTCTGTTCCGAGGCCCCAGGCGCGCCCCCCGTGGGGACGTGTCCCTGAGCACTTCGCCTCCAGCCAGCCTGACCGCTCCTGGCTCGGTGTCACTCCTGGCACGTCTCCACATTCCTAAAATCCCAGAGAGGACCTCGAAATAGGATAAAAAACAAGAATTTAAATAAGAAGCAACAGCCCTTGCCCGGCTGCCCGCCCTAGGTGGGGAGGGTCTCGGCCCCCCTCACCACCACCTGCGGCCCTTGTTTCCTGAGCGGTTTTGCTAGTCAGAGCCGTCCACACTCGCAGGCCATTTTTAGCGGCCTTTTGGAAAGGGCAGACGGTATGTCGGGCTAAGCAGAGCAATGCCGTGCCCTCTGAGAGGCGAGGAGGACCCTTGGTAACCTCAGAGAGTTACCATAAAATGACTAAACCAAGTCACCTCCTCTCATCCAAGTCACCAAAGACGAGGCAGGCGGGCACCAGATGAGCAAACCGAGCTTGGTGGAAGCTTGCGCCTTCGCCGTCGTGTCTTCGGTTGGGGTGTTTCACTGCGGACTGGGCCCGTTAGACCCACGACAGATGGGCCGCATAGCAGGGGAAAGCCTCTGGCTCGCAGGGAGGATGGCAGGATGGCTGCTGGGGCAGGAGGGGCTCGCGAGGGTGGGGTCGGAAGCCCTGCCCCTCCTGCCCCGTTGGCCCCTGCCCAGCCCGACACTCGCATCCGGGGGCACCCCGGCTTGGTTGTCCTGACAGCGTCCCCTGGAAGGCAGGACCCCCTTCCCGCAGCGGCCCGGGCCCCGGCTTCTTCGTGCTCGCGGGAAAAGCCGCTTGGATGGATGAACGCGCTCCCCTCCCGCTCACATTCTCCGCGCGCGGCGCCGGCCGCGGCCAGAGGGGTCCCCGAACACACAGGGGAAGGGGCGGGCAGCTCACCGCGCAGAGCAGCGGGGTGGGGGTTCACCTCTTGCTACCGTCTCACTGTCCCCCTAGATCATACGTTGAAGTTGAAACTCACTCGCAAATGGGCAGTATTAAGACCCAGCACTTTGGGGGGCCGGGGCAGGAGGATCATTTGACCTCAAGAGTTGGCGACCAGCCTGGGCAACATTGTGAGATCCTGTCTCACAAAAATACAAAAATTGGCTAGGCATGGTGTTGGCACCTATAGTCCCAGTTATATTGGGGACTGAGGTGGGAGTATCACTTGAGCCCGGGAGGTCGAGGCTGCAGTGAGCTGTGTTGGCACCACTGCATTCCAGCCTGGGCGACAAAAGGAAACCCTGTCTCAAAAAAAAAAATAAAAAATAAAAAGTAGACCCTTAGGGGTGATTGAGTCCCAAGCGCAAGCGCTGGTAAATGGGAGGAAGGCCCTCATAGAGGCTTCCCATGGTGTTCGCCCCATTGCTGTTTCACCTCCCGCCTGCAAGGACACAGGTTGGAGGGCCCCTGGAAGCAGACTTACAGACAGGGAGCCTGCAGCGCCTGGGTTTTGGATTTCCCAGCCTCCAGAAGTGTGAGAAAGAGACTCGAGTTCTTCATACATTACCTGTCTCAGGTATTTTGTTACAGCAGTACAGACGGACTAGGACACTTCTCTTCCCTAGTCTTCAGTTTTCTGAGCACACATCCTCAATGGGTGGGAAGCACCGAATGGGAAGGCAGGGTGCACAGAATGCGCTCATTAGGGAAATCAGACTTTTCTTATCCCTTGTGGTCTCACCTGCAGTCCCTAGTCTCCTACGGATGAAGAAGCGGCATTGACATAAGCTGTCCTTCCATCCCTTGGTTCCCTCCACACTGTCTCCCTCTTCAACTCCTCTCCTAAATGTGTTTTCTATGACTCAGGAGGTTAATGCTGGCTGCCCAGGACTGCGTAAGAGACAAAGTCAGTCCACGCCCAGAGGAGCCTGGCTTCAGGATGAAGGGTGAGCAAAGTTCCTATCGAATCGTGGCTTCTTGGAGCAGGGTTTCCAGGAATTGACACTCCAAACTAGCATCCCAGGGGCTGGCCCACGCGGCACACAGCCAAAATGTGTTTCTTCACCAGCTGAAAAACAGCAAGCAGCAGCCACAGCTAATGTTTTTGAGCGCTTCCTTCTTGCCTGTCTCTGTCCTCAAAGCTTTACAGACAGTGTCAGGGCCACGTTGTGCAAAATCATGACCTGAAGCATTTTCTCAAAAGCTCTTCTCATCTAATGCATTTAGATATTGCACAAGTGAAAAGATGCAGACACCAGCGTTTCTCTAACTGGGGACATCTCCTGCAGGTGACATTCGAAATTCAGTCTCTCTTGGTGCCACCTCAGGATTTAACCCCAGCCTGAGTCCCCCTCCCCATCCTCTCCTTTCAAAACCTGGACCACCCAGGAAGTGACCCTTCAGTTTTCTGGAATGGATCCAGGAGGTGAGCCACTGCTTCAGGGGAGGGTGTTGACATGACTATGTGCCTTTTCTTTACTTTCTTTCTTTTTTTTAAATGATTCTTTTTTTCTTTTTTGAGACAAAGTCTTGCCCTTCTTGCCCAGGCTGGAGTGCAATGGCACTGTAACCTCTGCCTCTCAGGTTCAAGCAATTCTCCTGCCTCAGCCTCCCGAGTAGCTGGGATTGCAGGTGTTCGCCACCATGCCTGGCTAACTTTTTTGTCTTTTTAGTAGAGACGGGGTTTCACTATGTTGGCCAAGACTGGTCTCGAACTCCTGACCTCAGGCAATCCACCTACCTTGGCCTCCCAAAGTGCTGGGATTACAGGCGTGAGCCACTGTGTCTGGACTGCCTTCTCTTTTCTTATGGAGCTTTTTGCAGCAGAAAATAATATTTACTATGGAAACAATATAAATGAGTTTTGGTTGAGGACTCTAGGTTCGCATTGTTAAGATAAATCTTAATAGGCTGAAAATCTTGCACTTGTTTTGATAGTTATAAATATTCCAGGCATTTAATGTGCATTGAAGTAAGTGGGTCACAGCCTGTGGCTTAGAAATAATAGAGCCATGCCATGATTCGTGTTGCACGGGGCCGTCATCGCTTCCACCTCTCCGCGCAGCACTTCAGACTTTGGGAAAGTGTTTATTTAGCATTGACGCTGAGGGTGGATTCAATCAGAAAGACCTATGTTCAAACACTGGCATTTGTTTGTGTGACCCAGGCAGGTTAACGCTCTAAGCCCTGATTTCCTCAGCTCTAAAACAGGCAATAATGACAGTCCCTACTGTACAGAGTTCTGAAATTAAATGTGCTCAGCTCAGAGCCTGACAGAAAGTAAATCTTCAACAAATATCAGTTCTTATTATTAAGGTTTTTAGCACATCTTTGCTTAATGATTTGGAGCTTTTGTGTTATTCTCTGCAGAAGAAAATTGGCTTTGGCCTTGATTAAAACCTATCTTAGTTACCCCAATGCCCTGTTGCCATCCAGACAGTAAATAGTCTTTCCCAGGAGCAGGCAGCTCTTTAATTCTAGAGAGAAGAAAAGGAGGCTGGAGGGTTCTGAGGTTCTCCAGGAGTGTTCAGGATTGACTAGAGGTAGGAATCTTCATTGACTACTTTGTTTTCCAAGAAGGCCCACACAGGGTTCTACAGTTAATATTTTATCAGGGACCAATAGGGAGTTTCCACCATTGTACATTCAATGAATAATTGCAAAGGAAATGGATGAATGAATGAATAATTTCCTTCTTGATTTTCCCTTGAAAGGTAACATACAGTCATCCCTCTGTATCCATAGAGGATTGCTCTTGGACCTCCCATTCTCAACCCTGTGGATACCAAAATCCACAGATGTTCAAGTCTCATTTGTATATAGTCTATGCACATACTCCCTTGTACTTTAAATCAGCTCTGGACTATCTGTAATACCTAACACTATATAAATACTTGTGGTGTTGCATTGTTTAGGGTATAATGCAAGAAAAAGTCTGTACATGTTCAGTACAGATGTAACCATTTTTTCTTTGTAATATTTCTGAATCACAGTTGGTTGACTCCAGGGAGACTGACCCCACAGACCTGGAGGGCCGACTGCACTCCATGGTTAGCACACATGCTGAGAGCTGCATGAAGCCGGGTTTAGATCTCAGCCTTGTCATTGACCTTGGGCGTATTACATAGCCCCTTTGTACCTTCCCACCTTCATTTGTCCACCTGGCATCACACCCAACTCACAAGAATTGTGGGGCTAAATGAAGCATTAACGAATGCCAGGCACTTAGCACAGGGCTTGGTGTGTTCATAACAAGCATCACCGGCCTCAGCAGATGTGTCATCACGATCAGTTTTCTCTGGCTTCCCTCTCTTCACCTGAAGCAGCTCTAGGATGGGCAAGGTAGAGATGGTGGTCAGAGCCAGCCTTGGTGCATTGTGATTTTCCAATAGTGGTGCCCATAATCCCGCATGTGTCTGTTGGCCAAATACATTTAAACTACTTATGCTTAAGTCTATTTATTTATTAAATCTATTTATACTGAGTATCTGTATGTATCTGCCCTACACACCCCTCATCCTCTCTGTACAGTGTCACATGTATTTAGAAATGTTTTCTTCCTTACCATGCCCCTTCCTGTTGAGTGCTTTTCATGCCTGGTGGAGATGATTTGAATTCTTGACAATTTTGAGTGAGTGAAGGGCATCCAATTGTCTTTCCCCTCTGTCGTATTTCCCACTGGGGGAAAAAGGCTGAATTAATATCTTTTTTAGGTTTTCCCTAAAGTAAGTCATTTCTAGGCTCTAAGATAGCGAGAGAAATGTCAGCACAAATGCCACTTAAGAAATAAGTAACATCGCAGACCAAAAGAAGGAGGAGAAAACGAATCCTCTTTATTGGTGTGGAAGTGTAGGTCCTCCCAACAGACACCAGTCCAGGAAAAGAAATAGGATCAAGATGGTGTGTTTATATTGTAAGGAAGTTGTGGGTCAGGCTTTTACACATCTGATATCTGTGTGCTGGTATTATAAGCTGTGGGAACCGAGAAACATAATCTGTATTCTTTCTAGTAACCAGTTGCTGTGGTCTCTGGGAGAGGGGCTTCTGGGAGCTCTGGGAACCATCTTCCTGTCATTTTCAGAGGCTTTGAAATGGGAAATGCACTGTGTGATATGATGCTGTTTTAACATTTCCCAGGGTTTGAATTATGAATGTTTACAAGTGCACGCGGCTCTGCAGAAGCCACAAAGCTGTGTACCTATCAGCTGCCTGGTTTATCATTGCACAGAATCTGATTTCTCTGGAGGCAGAGGCCAGCGGAAGTAAAGGCTCTTAACTTCATTTTGGCTGATTCAATGATGTTATTATAAACCTGAGGCAGGGTCACATCTAGGAGATACATTGGTCCCCAGATGTGAGTGAGTTATCAGAGAACAAAGCTGGCAATACTCAATTTGGTTTGAGTGGAGAAGACTGGGCTGGACTTTTGGGAAGCTGCAGAATTGGCTGCGCCAGAGAGTAGAGGAGGATGTTCCCTTGGGAAATAGTTCCTAAAACACACGAGGAGGGGAGCAGAGGGGAGAGAGCTTGGTGTCTGTCAAGTCTGCCACAAGAGCGGTGCTGTCCAAGGAAAATGTAATGTGAGCCACATACATACCTTACAGGTTTTCACTAAACGTGTCAAAAAGATGAAAAGAAACAGGTGAAGGGAATTTTTACGACTATTAAATATTATATTTAACTTAATTCAGAATATTATCATTTTAACATGTTATCAATATAAAAGGTTATTAATGAGATATTTTACATTTCCTTTTCATACAAAATCTTCCAACTCTGATATGCATTTTACATGTAGTGCACATCTTAATTCTGACCAGCCACATTTCAAGTGCTTCGAACCACATGTGGCTAGTGGCTGTATATTGTGCCCTGCAGGGCTTAAGTGTTAGGACCAACTGAGAAACGTTGAGAAAACTGAAGGTATGTAGTGAAGGGCTGACTACGTACAGGACATCTCACTTTCTACAGGGGGAGGGGCTGAGGGCACTTGCAAAAGCCGATGACTCCCTGGTCAGCAGAGCTATCTGTCTTCACGCTGTCACAGAGGGGACTGAACCCCTATTTTAAGCCAGCCATGAGCCACCTCAATGCCTCCCAAGGTGAGATAGCATTGAGGACACATGGGATGACTTGTGCATTCTCCTGCTGGCACTCCACTTCCTTTGCAACAATGGGCATTACTGCTAGTCATGCATGTCCCCACAGACATGCATGTGGTCCAGCGTCATGAACACCAATGATTTGCAAAGTGTCCATGGGCTAGAAGGATCCCTGATTCTTTGCTTCCAGCCCTTTGGACCCTGTCAATATGGGGCCTCTTTGGTTTCCTCAATACACCTGCTGTCCAGTTGCCCTCGGGCCGTGCTCATGTGGTTCTCTCTCTATGCCTACTCATAGAGATGCCTACTTATTCCCCAGTGCCTACCAGGGCCATCTTCTGGCTAACGTGACACCTGATCTGCCATCCTACCTGTGGGAGATTGTGTCTTCCAAGAATGGCCCTCACACTATATTCCATTTCAGTGCTCTTCCTCTAATATAGTGTTAACCCTTCTCTCCTCAAGTAGTGAGGAGAGAAGGGTTAATGTGTCTGTCCCTTGAGTCTTGGCCACCAAATAGAGACATTGAAAGTGACATTATGTTGCTGCCAAGATACAGTCTACTTCTTGTCTCCTGTCTTAGTTCATTTTGTGCTGCTATAGTAGAATACCTGAGACTGGGTGTGTGTGTTTATATATACACACCCTCCTGGGAACCTAGGGAACAGGTAGGTTTTCTATATATGTGTGTATATGTATGTGTGTGTGTGTATATATATATATATATATATATATATACACACAGAGGCTGAGAAGTCCAATATCAGGATGCTGGCATTTTGTGAGGGCCTTCTTGCTTTGAGAAAGGGGGAGAGAGAGAGAGAGAGAGAGGGAGAGGGAGAAGGGACCAAACTTGCCCTTTTAAAATAATACCAATTCCACCCATGAAGGCGGAGCTCTCATGGCCTAATCATCTCTCAAAGTGCCAACCTCTTCATACTGTTACAATGGCAATTAAATTTCACCATGCATTTTGGAGGAGCAAACATCGAAACCACGGCACCTGCGATGTGTGCTCTTGGAGTCCAGCACCATGCTGCAAGGGTGCCAAGGCCTCACGGTGAAGCTGTGAAGAGGTGCTCTGGGTGACTGTCCCCAGTGGATGTCCCATTTAACAGCAGGCATTGACCACAGAGAGATGAGTGAGGGAGGCTTGTGAATGAGTCCAGCCTCAGCCTTCATGTGGTGCAACTGCACGACCCAAACAAGAGCCACTTAGCTGAGCACGGTCAATGAGAATAACAAACTCATCATTGGTATAAGAAATACATCATCGATTTAAGCCACTATGTGTTGGCGTGCTTTGTTGCATATGTAGGTAACTGAAAGATTCTCCTTCCTGTTCTTCCAGTCTCCTGGCCAGTCAGGTGACCTCTCTGGCCTCCAGACACCCTTGGTAGCCCTCAGCCACCGCCCCACTTCTGGAACACATGTTGTGTATGTGTGTCTGTCCCTCACTGAGCTAGAATCTTTGTGGCAGGGCCTGGGCTTTTTGGGTTTCTGGGATGGGTGGTTTTGTGTCAGACCCTTGGCACAGCTTTTGGAGCCTTTGGAAAATATCTTAGTTTGTGTTGCTGTAAAGTAATCCCTGAGGCTGGGTGATTTATAAAGAAAAAACGTTTATTTAGGTCACCATTGTGGTGGCTGGGAGGTTCAAGATTGGGCATCTGCATCCGGTGTGGGCCTCGAGCTGCTTACACTCATGGTGGAAGGCAAAGAGAGCCCACGTGTGCAGAGATCATGTGGCAAGAGAAGAAGCAGGTGCCGCTGGCAGGGGGATGGTGGAGATGCCAGACTTTTTTTTTTTTCTTCTTAAACAATCATCTTTTGTGGGAACTAACAGAGTAAGAACTCACTAACACCCAGAGGGAGGGCATTTATCTATTCATTAGGGATGTGCCCCATGGCCCAAACTCCTCCTACTAGGCCCTCCTCTAACAATGGGGATCATTTGCAAAGTGAGATTTGGAGGGGACAAACATTCAAACCATGGCAGAACATATTTACAGTGTAAATAGACAAATCAGTGTTTGTTAAAGTGAACACATGCAAGGTTGCATTCTGTAATTGGTTCTTCCCATTAACCCTATTTAAAAAAGCAGAGAGGTGCGAAGACTGAGTTCCAAGAGGCTGAGTTAACTGGCCCAAGGTCACATGGCTCAAAATGGCAGAAGTGCATTGGCAGTTCAGCTGTTCATCTGCAAGCCCAGCAGACAGGACTTTGGGGTCAACACAGCCAGACTTGGGTCTGTGCTACATAACCCTGCTTAAATCCTGAATACCCCTTCAGCTCTTGCTTTCTAAATATTGGGCCCAATCCACCTTCCTCACAACATTTGTAGAATTATGGGGCCCAGAATCTAATATCCTGTGGGTTCTGAGCACATAGAAGTGTATATCCTTCTTCCCCCGTAAATGGACAGCAGCATTGACACAGAAGGCAACTCCTCACTGCCAAGCTCACAACTGTATTATTTTACTAATTTCTACTTATAATTGCCCTGTTGTACCCCGCACCTCTCCTGGTGTCTGTACCCCAACCTCACTCACCTCCCCAGATTTCACACCATTTATTATTTTCTCTCTTTTGTGGATTCGGCTCTCCATTCTAGTTTCATTCTTGCAATAAGCATTTAAATGTGCTCAGTTCTGTCCCATCTCAACGAATCCTCCCTTGACCTGTGTTCTCCTGCAGTTGCTGCCCGTCTCCCTCCATTATCAGGCCAACTTCTCTCAAGAGCCATCTACACTTGCTGTGTACATTTTCTGTCTACCCCCGTTCTTGCCACAGCCTTCTCCAACTGGACTGCTGGGCACATCATTGATAAGGCCACACGGATTCATGCTGTCAAAGCTGTGGTGTTTCCCACCCTCTTGCTCAGTTCCAGGCAGGGCTCCTCATGACCAACCACTTCTTCCTTCTTTGACTTCCAGAACACCATTTTCTTTGCTTTCCCGCAGTGCCGTAGGAGCCTCCTCTGCAGCCTCTTTCCCCCTTCCTTTTCACAGAGGGCTTTTGGAGCCGTGTCTTCTTCTCCTTCCCCAGAAGGAGACCCTGAGATGAGGATTTAAGAGAAGTTGTTTATTCGAGTGGCAATCCCAGAAGCAACATCCTACTGGCTTGCAGGGGGTAAGTTGGTGTGGGGAGTGGCAGTGGCCAGTGAGGATGGTCAGTGAAGAGTGGAGACCCCAAGTCATGCTCTGGGCAGCTGGAACCTCGCCTTCCTGGGGACCTTGGGAACAGGCAGGTTTACTGTTTCTGAGGCATGAGAGAGCTGACGTATTTATCCACCAACTTTCTCCAGACTCCAGGGCCAAAGTATGACCTCGGGATCAAGCCGGCTGAAATGTGAGGGCTCAGTAGGAAAAGGCCCAGGGATTGGTACACCTCTGCATACTCTTGGGAGATTTGTACTACCTACAGGCATTATCTCTTCAAAATAGAATCTAGAGTAACAGCAGCAACGACAAACAGAGAGCAGAATCCATTTCCCTCATGCCAGCTTGTCACAGCCAGTTCTTGCTGGTTACCTTGGATTTCCTTTGACTCTCAACTGCCCACAACTATAATACTTATTTGATTATTGGATTCATGTCTGTCCTTCTCTGAAGACTTCCCTAGAAGATTTCTGCTTTCTTTCTCTCTGTATCTCCAGAACCTGAAAGCATCCTTGGTGCTCAGTAGAAATGTATTGAACGGTCAAATAAAACCCTGTAATTTTTCATGCTTAATAGGAAATACAAGTGTTCCAAGAGCCAGAGACTTAATTTAGGAAAAATAGGCACGTTCCTTCATATTTTAATGGGAACACAGTCATGCACTGCGTCCTAATGACGTTTCAGTCAGTGATGGACCACATATATGACAGTGGTCTGTAAGACTGTAATGGAGCTGAAAAATTCCTATGGCTTAGTGATGCTGTAGCTGTTTGATATCAGAGTGCAACACATCACCTTTTCTAAGTTTATGTGTGTTTGGATACGGAAATACTTGCCACTGTGTTACAACTGGCTACCGTATTTAGTACAAGCCCATGCTGCACAGGTTTGTAGTCTGGGAGCAATAGGCTGTGCCATGTAGCCTAGACGTGCAGTAGGCTAAACCATCTAGGTTTGTGTAAGTACACACTACGATGTTTGCACAATGACAAAATCTCCTAACACTGCATTTCTCAAACACATCATCATTAAGCAAAACATGATTATATGTGATTCTTTTGGACCAGATATTTGACTTAAAAAATTACGTGCCTTGTGTAATTTGGGCCCTGGCTGATTAGTTTGGTAGATAGCAGTTTCTATCACACAGGTAACCGTGGCCAGCTTCAGGGAATGACCTGGGCAGTATCTCAAGGCTCACACTCAGAAGCATCCTGTGGTTGGTTTCCTGTTCTATGGTCGCCATCTTGAAATTCGTGGTAAGTTTTGAACAAGTGGACCCACATTTTCATTTTTCACCTGGCCCTGTAAATTAGACAGCTGGTCTTCCAGGTAACACAAGGTAACAACTCTGAGTAGTAACCTAGACCTAGCATTTTATTTCTGCATGCAACTTTTCTGGAGGGTCAGCTACAGGCACTGCTGGATGTTCGTGATGTTTTCTCGTGGACCCTACGTCAAGGCCAGTTCCCAGGACTAATTCACACATGTGACTGCTGGGCTACCTGGGCTCTGCTTTCACCACTCTACCACAAAATATCCACAGTAAGTGTTTCTACTACGCTGGGACCTGGATTTCAGCCCTATAGTCACAGTGTCTGACCTGCAGCCTCTGTTCTGACACAGTTTCTGTAGGCTCATGTGACTTTGTATGCGATCAAGAGGCAGAAGTGTGCTTGTCTATGTCGTGAATAACTTTCCCAGGGCAACTTCTATGTAGTGTTTTAAAAAATGCCAGGATTCTGGAGAACCCCCCGGAGAGCTTTAGAAATGCAATGTCTCAGGCCTCACGCCCAGCAACTCTGATATAGGCCTGGGGTGGGGATGAAGAGTCGTCCTTTTTAACAAGTGTTTCAGGTCTGTCAAGAACAACGCCATGAGGGACAATCGGCTTTCATGTTTTCTCTCTGACAGTTTATTATTAAAAGTTTCAAACATGCAGAAAAGTTGAAAGAAAGAATTCTTACCACCCAGTTTCTGCAACTAACATTTTGCTATATCTACTTTACCACATGCACATGTCAATTCATCCATCTCTCCTCTTCTATTCATTAATTCACCTACTCACCCATCCACCCACCCATCCATCCATCCATCCATGCATGTGTGCATACATGCATCCATCTGTCCACCTATCTGTTCATCCATCCATCCATTCACTCATTTATCCACTCATCTATCCACTTATCCTTGTATTCCTCCATCCACCTTGATGGAGACTTTATACTCTATCCGCTAAATGTTACCTGCACCAATCTAATTTTCCAGGAACAAGCAAAATGTGGCCAGCCAGCAAATGTGTGTGAAATTACATGATGACACAATGCGAGACTCACAGGCTAAGCCTCGTCTCTCTCTGCCTTGTTGCATCCTAGTGGAGAGTGATTTATTTATCTGCATCTTTGAACTTTTCTCATCAATCTCTGATGTAGGTTTCTTTTTATATTCATTTAAAACACATACCTACAATCCATGTGTGTAAGTAAATATAAAAAAAGCAAATATTAAAAAGTAACACACACATATACTATATAAATAATTTAATTGCTTTTGAGGATGTTTTTACTTTATTCTCTGTTGTTTTTCTTATTCCTTGTTTTCTAAGTGGAGATTTTCTGACGTGCAGACATCCTTAGTCTAGTTTGTGCTTGACCAGCTCTTGGGCACACCTTGATGAGCACTTGCATGTGATTTTGGGGCTTTCACCTTTGTGAAGGACTATAGCAGCTGCCCAGTCTTTCTGGAGCTCCAGAGTTATTTTACCTGCTGACTTTTCCGAAATGCAGGAAGGATGTAGGTCACCTGATATTCCGGGGACCATGTGACTCTTGGCAATTGGATGCTTGGATCAATCCCTTTTCACTCACAAAGCTTTTGTGGGAATGTGGCATAATTTAATTCAGCTAACAAAGCTCATTACCAGAAACGTTTGGGAAAGGACTGCCCAAGGACAGGTAAGATGAAGACTCACCAGGAAAGAGAAGCAAGGAAATCATAACAAAACAAGACAAAACAAAAATGAAACACAGTACCTGCCTTTGTTCTGAACTAACACACTCCTCACCTGAAGCCTAACCTGGAGCTCTGGTCCCTGTGCCCTACCAGAGGAAGCCCATGAGTTAGGACAGGGCAGTTGCTGCTTCTCATTCCAATGCCAACACCCCTGACAAGCATAGACACTGAGCAGCCTGCACACACACGAATCCAAAATCCGCCTCTGGCCTGACTGACAGTCAAGGAAAGAAAGAAGTCACAACAGAATTTAATACTTGGTAAGTACAGGGATGTCCTGCTTTATTGCACTTTGCAGATATGGCATTTTTTATACATTGAAGGCTTGTTTTATGGCAACCCTGCATCGAGCAGGTCTCTTGATCAGCACTGTTTTTCCAACAGCGTATGCTCATGTTGCGTCACACTTGGTAATTCTCACAATATTTCAAGCCTTTTCATTATTATATCTGTTATGATGATCTGTAAGAAGTGATCCTTGAATTTACTGTTACAATTGTTTTGAAGGCACCATAAACTGCACCAATGTGAGACAGCGAACTTAATCAATACATGTTGTGTGTGTTCGGGTTATTTCACAGACCGGCAGTTCCCCCATCTCTTCCCTCCTCCTCAGACCTCCCTATTCCCTGAGACAAAGGAGTAGTAAAATTAGGCCAATTAATAATCCTACAATAGTCTCTAAGTGCTCAAATAAAAGGAAGAGTCCCACATTTCTCACTTTATATCAAAAGCTAGAAATGATTATGCTTAGTGAGGAAGGCATGTCTAAAACTGAGGTAGGCTGAAAGTGAGGCCTCTTGCACCATATGGTTAGCCAAATTGTAAATGCAAAGGGAAAGTTCTTGAAGGAAATTTAAAGTGCTACTTCAGTGAACACACAAATGACAAGAAAATGAAACAGTCTTATTGCTGATGTGGATAAAGTTTTAGTGATCTGGATAGAAGATCAAACCAGGCAAAATATTCCCTTAAGCCAAAGCCTAATCCAGAGGAAGGCCCTGATTCTCTTTAATTGTAGAGTTAGAAGCCTGAAGGAGGTGAGGAAACTGCAGAAGAAAAGTTGGAAGCTAGCAAAGATTGGTTCATGAGGATTAAGGAAAGAAGCCATCTTCATAGCATAAAAGTGCAAGGTGAAGTAGCAAGTGTTGATGGAGAAGCTGCAGCAAATTATCCAGAAGATCTAGCTAGGATTACTGATGAAGGTGGCAGTTCTAAACAACAGATTTTCAACGTTGACAAAACAGTCTTTCATTGTAAGAAGATGCCATCTAGGATCTTAGCTAGAGAGGAGAATTCAGTGCCTGGATTCAAAGTTTCAAAGGAAAGGCTGACTCTCTTGTTAGGGACTAGAGAAGGTGGTGACTTTAAGTTGAAGCCAATGCTCATTTACTATTCCCAAAGTTCCAGAGCCCTTAAGAACTATGGCAAATCAACTCTGCCTGTCCTCTGTAAATGGAACAACAACACCTGGATGACAGCATGTCTGTTTTACACCATGGTTAGTTGAATATTTTAAAACCACTGTTTAGACCGACTGCTCAGTAAAAAAAGTTTTTTGAAAATATTACCACTCATTGACAATGAACCTAGTCACCCAAGAGCTCTCACAGAGAGTGACAAGGAGATTAATGTTTTCATGCCTGCTAATACAACCACTATTTTTCTTTTCTTTCCAGCTTTTAGGTTCAAGGGGTACATGTGCAGGTTCATTACACAGATAAATTGCATGTCGCAGGGGTTTGGTGTACAGATAATTTTGTCACTCAGGTAATCATCATAGTAGCCAATAGATAGTTTTTAAATCCTTACTCTCCTCTCACTCTCTACCCTCAAGTAGGCCCTGGTGTCTGGTGTCTATTGTTCCATTCTTTGTGTCAATGTGTACTCAATGTTTAGCTCCCGCTTTTAAGTGAGAACACATGGTATTTGGTTTTCTGTTCCTACATTAAATTGCTTGGGATGATGGCCTCTAGCTACATCCATGTTGCTGCTAAGGACATGATTTTATTCTTTTTTATGGCTGCATTGCATTCCATGGTGTATATGTACCACATTTTGTTTATCCATTCCACCATTGATGGGCACCTGGGTTAATTCCATGTCTTTGCTATTGCAAATAATGCTATGATGAACATATGTGTGCATGTGCCTTTATGGTAGAATGACTTATATTCCTTTGGGTATACATTCAGTAATGGGATTGCTGGGTTGAATGATAATTCTAAGTTATTTGAGAGATCTCCATACTGCTTTCCACAGTGGCTGAACTAATTTACATTCCACCAACAGTGTATGTATTCCCCTTTTTCTACAACCATGCCAGTATCTGTTATTGTTTGACTTTTAGTAATGGCCATTCTGACTGCTATGAGTTGGTATCTCATTGTGGTTTTGATTTGCATTTCCCTAATGATCAGTGATATTGGGCTTTTTTCATATGCTTTTTGGCCATGTGCATTCTTCTTTTGAGAAGTGTCTGTTCATATTCTTTGCCCAGGATTTGCTTATTGATTTATTTAAGTACCTTATAGATTCTGGATATTAGACCTTTGTTGGATGCCTAGTTTGCAAATATTTTTTCCTTATTCTGTAGGTTGTCTGTTTTCTCTGTCGATGGTTTCCTTTGCTGTGCAGAAACTCTTTAATTAGGTCCCACTTGTTAATTTTTGTCGTTATTGTTGCAATTGCTTTTAGAATCTTCATCATGAAGTTTTTGTCAGGGTTGATGACCAGAATAGTGTTTAATAGGTTTTCTTGTAGGTTTTTATAGTTTTCAGTTTTACATTTAAGTCTTTAATCCATTGTGAGTTGATTTTGGTGTATAGTGAAAGGTAGGGATCTAGTTTCAATCTTCTGCATATAGCTTACCAGTTATCCCAGCACTATTTACTGAATAGGGAGTCCTTTCCCCAGTGCTTGTTATTGTCAGCTTTGTTGAAGATCGGATGGTTGCAAGTGTGGGGCTTTATTTCTGGGCTCTCTAACTGGTTCCATCGGTCTATGTATCTGTTTCTCTACCGGTACCATGCTGCTTTAGTTACTGCTGCCTTGTAGTACAGTTTGAAGTTGAGTAGTGTGATACCTCCAGCTTTGTTCTTTTTGCCTAGGATTGGTCTGGCTATTTGAGCTCTTTTTTTTTTCCATGTGCATTTTAAAATAGTTTTTTTTCTAGTTTTGTGAAAACCATCATTGGTAGTGTGATAGGCATAGAATTGATTTGGTAGATTGCTTTAGGCAGTATGGCCATTTTAACAATATTGATTGTTTCTATCCATGAGCATGGAATACTTTTCCATTTGTTTGTGTCATCTTTGATTTCTTTCAGCAGTGTTTTGTAATTCTCATTGTAGAAATCTTTCACCTCTCTGATAGGCTATATTCTTAGGTATTTTATTCTTTTTGTGGCTATTGTAAATTGTACTGTATCCTTGATTTAGCTCTCAGCTTGGATGTTATTGGCATATATAAATGCTACTGGCTTTTGGACATTGTTTTTGTACTCTAAAACTTTGCTGAAGTTTTGTTTTTGTTTTTGTTTTTAATCAGATTTAGGAGACTTTGGGCAGAGAGGATAGGGTTTTTTGGGTATAGAATTATATTGTCTCCAAAGAGAGGTAGTTGGACTTTCTCCCTTCCTGTTTAGATGTCTTTCATTTCTTTCTCTTACCTGATTGCTCAGGCTAGGAGTTCCAGTACGATGTTGAATAGGCATGGTGAAAGTGGACATCCTTGTCTTGCTCCAGTTCTCAACAAGAATGTTTCCAGCTTTTGCCCATTCAGTACCATGTTGGCTGTTATTATTTTTTTATTCCAATTTGTATGTTTTCTGTTTACTCTGTTCTTTTGCTGCAAACATCATTCTTTCTTATGATGTTTGTCCATATTATTTTGATGTACATTTCTTCAATGCCTAGTTTGCACAACCACCATTCTGCAGCCCATGGATCAAAATATAATTTCAACTTTCAAGCCTTATTGTTTAAGAAATACATTAGATAAGGCCACAGCTGTCATAGCTAGTGATTCCTCTGATGTGTCTGGACAAAGTAAATTGAAAACCTTCTGGAGGGGATCAACCATTTTAGATGCCATTAAGAACGTTTGTGATTCATAAAAGGCAGTCAAGATATTGACACTCACAGAAGTTTAGAAGTTGGTTCCAACCCTCACAAATGACTTTGAAAGGTTTAATACTTCAGTGGAAGAAGTCACGGCACATGTGGTGGAAACAGCAAGAGAACTAGAATTAGAAGTGGGGCCTGAAGATGTGACTGAATTGCTGCAATCTCATGATCAAACTTGAATGGATGAGGAGTTGCTTCTTATGGATGAGCAAAGAAAATGGTTTCTTGAAATGGATTCTACTCCTGGTGAAGATGCTGTGAACATTGTTGAAGCGACAACAAAGGACTTAGAATAATACATAAATGTAGTTGATAAAGCAGCAGCAGGGTTTGAGAGGACTGACTACAATTTTGAAAGAAGTCCTACGGTGGGTAGAAGGCTGTCAAACAGCATCACATGCTATAGAGAAGGCTTTGTGAAAGGAAAAGTCAATCAATGTGGCAAACTTCATTGTTGTCTTGTTTTAAGAAATTGCCACAGCCACCCCAGCCTTCGGCAATCATCAACATCAAGGCAAGACCCTCCGTTAGCAGCATGGAGATTATGGCTTGCTGAAGGCTCAGATGATTGTTAGCATTTTTTTAGAAATAAAGTATTTTTAAATTAAGGTATGTACAACGTTTTTTAGACATAATGCTATTGCATGCTTAATAGACTATAGTACAGTGTAAACATAATATTTTTATGCATTGGAAAACCAAAATATTAGTGCAACTAGCCATATTCTGATATTTGCTTTATTGCAGTTATCTAGAGCCAAACCTGAAATACCTCTGAGGTATGTTTGCAACATTCTCAAAAAAAGCAAACCTTAAACCCTGCATTTGAGTTACAGAAAGCCAGAGACACATATATACTTGCATACATACATTTATACAGATTTATCAAAGACTGAGTTGTTCTGCATACATTAAAGTTCCAGGTGGCATGAAATTTTATTTAGAAATTAAGCATTTTTGAAACAAATGTTTATAAACCGTATCATACTTTTCCTTCTCTTTTTAAAAAGCATTTTCTGAAAACAACTTGACCTTTTTCTTAATGACTTAGCACTTTTTCTCAGGAGAGGTGCGTGATGAGCATCCAGTCTTGTGGCTCAAGGTGGGCTCTGGGAGACTCACAGAGGGGACTCCTCCGAGAAGGTTTCTCTCCAACGCGGGATCTGCTCTGCCCAGGGTGCTCCCCCGACACACACACACTGAAAAACTGAGCACCTAGAGAACAACACCAAAAAACAATAATGGCCAACAAAGGGCAGCCAAATCAAGTGACAAGTTCCCCTCAGACCCTAAAATGCATGTGGTGGTGATAGGGTATCAACAACCACAGAGACCCAGACATTGTCATCCATGAGGGAGGAGGTAGGGGGAAGTAATGGGGCAGAGCCCAGTCACCTGAGGCAGGAGACCCCAAGTCGGCTAACCAAAGAGCGTGGCTGGCACACTGATAACCGAAACTGCAATCATGCTGAGTGAGTCCATGACCCTGCCTGAGATGACACCAGGTGACGCGTGGTTCCTACCATCAGGTCAGATCATAAAAAGGTCATGCAGGCATTTTGACCATCCCAATAGTCCAAGGGACAGTGGAGCCATTAGAATCAGCTCGGCCCCCAGGCGTGCCTCTGCGTCCCTGGGTCAGCGTGAAGGTGTGGAAGCTGTGGTTCTGCACAGATCACTTGAGAAGGTCCAGGCCTCATCTAAACTCTTTAAATGAGGGCCTCTGGGGTGGAGTCCCAGACCTGCTGATTTCTTCATGCTCCCAGGGCAAGTCCAGAAATAGTTAAAGTTGAGGACCACTTCAGTAAGGGAGAAAAAAGCATATTTTTGAGGACTCTTCCCAAGTAAGATTCTTTCTTCCTCTGATTTGTTACTATTTGTTAGCACCTGTGAGTGAAAGGGATGTGTGAGTTTGATTTGGCCTAAATTTCCCTCTAGAAAATTCCCTTTGGGAAGAAAAAAGCCTCTGATTACCAACCAAAGGCCATATATTCTAGTCTTGGCCCCCACCACTTGCTGGGGTCCCCTGGGGAGCTGTGGAAAATTCTGGCATCCTGCCCCACCTCCCAAGGCTCTGTTGTGGTTGCCTTGGGTTCTAGACACCCCCGAGTGTGGTAACATGCAGTCAGGGTACCCTGGACTCCAGCCAGCCTCAGTAAGCCTTTGCAGGGCAGGACACCTCATCCCTGTGTGCAAGTCATTTCTTCATGTAATTTGCATAAATACAGACTCTTTTCTACCCAAGGTAAAGCTTTTTAATTAATTTAAGCTGCTATGTTATAGGAAGCAAACACGGACCCTTAAGTAGATAATTGGCACAATTGAAACAATTAAATGATTTTCCCCAGGAGAGCATTCAGCAAACCCATTCTTGCTGTAGGAGAAGGAACAGCACAAAAAGCAGAAAGGAAATTGTGGCACATGTAAAAGATAACTTGTCCATGTTTACAGTCTACTGAGATCCCCACTGCAAGAAGTGGCAGGATTTCCCCTTGCTCTTGGCCCGCCTCTGTTGTCCAGGATCCAGGACAGGTGACAGGAGAAGTGGACATGATCTGCATAAGCTGGTGCAGCTGCAGCTGCGGTGGGAATTGCTCTTCCTCGGCAGGGGGGAAGTGGTGCTGGAGGAAGGGAGGAGGAGAGAGGTTTTAGGGAAAGGGTACTGAGCAGTCAGGGACCTGTAAGGTCACATTTCTTTCAGGTATTCTTGCCAGGTGTTCTGAATGGGAACATTGTCTGGCATCTCTAGACTGCATTAAAGACCTAAGCTGCTTCCATTTATCTCTGGTTGTTGGAATGAAGTTTCTAATGCACCTGGTGATGCAGAGCACAGCTCTGTCTTTTTATGGGTTGCTTAGTTCAAGTTCTGGATGAAGGAAGCCTGAACCCATTTTTGTGCAAAAGCCTAAGGGTGTAGAGCAGGAATGCTCAAACTTTTGTTTTTATAAGAAACTCCTTTTAAATTAACTAGGTTTTTTTTTGTGTAAGAAGAAATGCTTGAACATGGAAACGAAAAGTTCTAACTGTAGGATGGAGCTTACGGGGAGTATAAACCTCCCACCCCACCTCCAGTCCTGGGACCTCTTCCATTTGTACTCACGCCTGTAATCCCAGCCCTTTGGGAGGCTGAGGCAGGTGGATCACTTGAGGTCAGGAGTTCGTGACCAGCCTGGCCGACACGGTGAAACCCTATATCTACCAGAAATACAAAAAATTAGCTAGGCGGGTGGCACATGCTTGTAATCCCAGCTTCTTGGGAGGCTGAAGCAGAAGAATTGCTTGAACCTGGGAAGCAGAGGTTGCAGTGAGCCAAGATTGCACCACTGCACTCCAGCCTAGATGACAGAGAGAGACTCCATCACAAAATAAATAAATGAATAAATAAATACATAAATATATAAACTTGTGAAAGAATGAAAAGCTTTTCCAATTACCTGAAAGGAAAGACACCTACAACCCATAACATTGTCGACTCTCTACTGAAGCAAGCATTCACAGAGGCTATGACTGGAGGATAAATTATTGGCATCTCTTTGGGGGAAGATGAGACACTATCTAAAAAAGTTTAAAAAATATATCACTTTTTGGAACTTATCCAATAAGAACTTACACAGTTATTAGGAGAAAATGCTCATGGCATGCAGGTATCATCATTGCATAGGCCAGATGGCTTCCCCCAAGATCATCTTCATGTTTCCAATGGCTTTCTGTGTTACCTTCCTTGTAATTTGCATTTAATAATTATTTATTATAGCAAAATTACTTTTGCTTTGCCACTTTCTAGTTGTGTAGCCTTGGAAGATCATTGAGTTTCTCTTCATCTCAGTTTTCTCATTGGAAAATTCAGGAGTGTACTATTTCCTGTCTAAGACTGCTCCAGTTACCAAGATTGCATGACAAATTACCCAAAAATATGGTGCCATGCAACAACTGTGTTTTATGTGCATAAATTCAGTAGGTTGGGAATTCAGATGGGAATTCAGCTGAGACACCGAGGCTGGGGGCTGGCATATCCTGCAGCCTCACTCATGTATGTGTCTGGTGATTGGAGCTGGCTGTTGGCTGGGGGGCCTCAGTTCTTCCCCATGCTGTCACTCCATGTCAGCTAGCTGGGGCTCCAGCAAGCATCCATGAGAGACAGAAAGCCAGGTGTAAACGGCTTTCCCACAACTCCCCATTTGCTTTGGAAATCATACAGTATCATCCCACTGCATTCTATTGGTTAAGATAGTTATAAAGTTCTGCCCAGGTGCAAGGGAGAGGTACAGTAGTCTGCTAGGGCTGCCATGACAAAGCACTACAGACGGGATGGCTTATACAACAGAAATTTATTTTCTTACAGTTTTGAGGGTAGAAGTCTGAGATAAAGGTGTCAACAGGCTTGGTTTCTCCTGAGGCCTCTCTCCTTGGCTTGTAGATGATGTCTTCTCCTTGTGTCTTCACATGGTCATCCCTCTGTGTCTGTGTTCTAATCTCCTCTTCTGATAAGGACACTGTCATATTGGGCTAGGGCCTACCCTAAGTCATATTTAGCCTTAATTATCTCTTTAGAGATGCTGTCTCCAAAGGCAGTCACATTCTGAGGTACTGGGGGTTAAGGCTTCAACATACACATTTTTGGGGAACACAGTTTAGCCCATAACAGGAGGGAACATAGATCCCACTTCTTGAGAGAAGGTGAGTGTCACACGACACAGAGAGCTTGTGGGATGGCTCATACCGACATTACTGTCCTTGGAAAATAAAATCAGCCAGCATGACCTACAGCGCCATCCTAATACAACCTAAATGACATAGATGAAGGTGATTAATAATGACAGCATCATACTGGTGTAATGTACAGGGCAGTAACTTACTGGTCTCAAGGACAGGCCGCTGAGGGGCCACATAGCTGGGATACCTAGGTGGATGATCTGAGCATCTACTGTGTGTAAAGATACACACGGCTGGGATTTTGAACATGAATGGAAGTGACCGTTTGAATTAACCTTGAAAACAACTTCTGACTGTAATCAGGGTTTTTCTGTTCCTATCTCCCATAATATAAGGCTCAACTCTAAGCTTTCAGAAAGCACCCCTTAAAAATAAAATCTTGGATATTGTAGCAAGTGCTGTGCACACGGCCTTCAGCTCCCAGCCTCACCCTACCACTATGAAAGTGCACTCCTTTAAACTGGCACCCTCCAGCATCTTTTCTGGCCATTAGAACCTGATTTTCCCAAAGATTCAGCAGGTTGGAATGCCAGAGAAATAATGCCCTACCTGCACCCAGCAGTATTGCACCAGGGGCTAAGGGTGTGGCTCACACACTCCGGCTACCTCCCCTCATGGGACTGGGACCGGGAGTTTCCAAGAGGGAGTAGGCTCCGGTTGTCCATGGGGACAGCTAGTTTTATTGTCACCTTCCCTGTCCTGTCTGTAGAGACAGTGCTCTTGGAGATAACTTCCCAAATTTGCTGCCTGCACTAGGATGTTATTTCAGGGTTGGCTTCTGAAGGAACAAAAATGAAGACAGACAGATATACTGGGTAGCTATGTGTAGATCATGCAGGAACATAGCCAAGAACAAGGCATTCAGCCACTCCCAGGGTTAAAATTAAGTTTTCTACGTTGTCTCTCTTGTCTGAATCTGAGTGAAAGCCCAGGCTCCTGATCAGCTGGGCCACCTAAGGAGCTCCCTCCAGCCTCTGGGCACTGAAGCTCCACCTGCCCCCACCACATCACAGGAAACTGCGAGCACATCCTCCTGCCTTCTGCAGTCTCTTCAGGGAGCACCTGCAGAACTGCATCTAGAGCACGGAGCCAATATTGTCACCTTCCCTGTCCTGTCGCCCTTCCTGTCTCCACTCCCTAGTGTTCCTGAGAGCCGGGAGCACTCCTTGATTCATTTTATCTTCTGTAAAGGCACAACTGTTTGGCCAGAATAGGAAGCAAATGGCATGGAATTTGCATATGAAAAGCCATTCCCACAGTGTCCTTGTGTCTGTGAGGATAGGAGGATCCAGTCTTCTCATCTGGCAATTGATCAACCAGGACCGGGACCGAGGGTTAGTGGGAAACCTGTGTGACCCTCCTGGCGGGAGGGGGACGGGGTGACCCTCTCCAATGGCTCTCAGCCTGCCAGTGTCCCTAGACTGTTTCCAAGCCCAGGGTTCACCTGAGACAACTGGCAGGGGGTCTAGTGCTGGAGGTAGCCCCTTCCTGAGTGTACTGATGTATCAGGCTTTCCTGGGGTTCTGGGGAGGGCGATCCTTTGCTCTGCCCTTCCCAAGCCTTGTGCACACCCTGCTCACCCTGGAGCCACCTCCCTCTGGTCACCAGGGTGGCCTTGTCCTCCTGGCCTCTCTGAGGCCCTTTACCCACAGAGGCCTCCTCTCTTCTCCCAACTACATGTTCACCACTCTATTTTATTTTGACCTTCGTTTGGGTTAACGTGCTTTCTTTCTTCCCTGACCATTTTTCTTATCTTCCTCTGTTGCCTTTTCCTTGCGATTGCCAGTTCTTAGGCTCAAAGCCTCGGGAGGCTCAACAGTCCATCTGGTGTTTGTAGGTGGCCTCAGGGGACCTGATGCTATGTCCACAACCGCCTTGGAGCTGAGGGGTGGACAGAACACCTGGGGGCACACAGTCTCCCACACCGTTCTGCTGGGACAGGACACACTGACCTGTGGCCCCTTCCAGCTTCCTGTTTGGCTCCTGGCCTGGCTATGGGAGTTATGAAATCAGAACTGGTGACTGCCGCATGGCTGGGGCCTCAGCCATAGCCAGCCTAAACCAGATGAAACCAAATCCCTACCTTACCCCATCTGAAAACAAAAACAATCCCAAAGAAGAGAGAGGTGTGAGCCATTTTAGACAGGTGTGCGATTCTGAAATTGAAGAGCAAGACACAGAAAGGTGCCCACCAGAAGAGCAGTTCCACATCTACTGGGCAGTGTGGAGCCGTGTGTGTGTGTGTGTGTGTGTGTGTGTGTGTGTGTGTGTGTGATGTTGATGAAGTTTTGAAACACTGAACTGGTAGGGTCTTGGAGGTAGAACTGTGTGACCAAATGCTTTTAAAAACTATTAAAATAACAGAATTCATCCTGAGGAGGGAGAAATGGCCCCTGTTATAAGGCTCTAGGTGTGGGAATTAAAATGCACATACCGGCTCGGCCAGAGAGCTGAATGCACTCTTAAGGAACTGAATCGTTGCCACAGTCGGCAAGCTCAACAGCGATGATTAAACATTTAATCAGACGCATGATACTTTGTTGTGTGTTCATTGTGGCTACAGGAAAGGGTGCTGTAACAGATCTTTAAATAGCAAACCCGCGGCTAAATTTCACTTCATCCATCAAAGGCTGCTGCTATGCAATGACCTAATTTTAGCAGCTTATCAATCCCCCAGTGCTTGTTCGTTGATGTAACTTTGATCCTCTGATGCTAGATGACTTTTGTGCTGAATATAGCTAGAATTTAATATGAATCACTTGGATGGCTGCCCAGCTGAGCTCAACTGTATGAGAGAGAGAGGATTCAGGCTACCGAGGTGAATAATAATGTAGACACAGGCTTCCTTTTTTTTTTTTTTCTGGGGCAATCAACTCCGTATTGCTAGGCATGTATTTCAAGCACAATACCCTTGAACTTTTGTTTTATCTCTCCCTCCTAAACAATGAGATGCTTCTGGCAAACATACATAGGAAGCAATAATACACTGCTACTGCCAAGATCTGATCACGGTGTCAATAATTGCAAGACATTTTAAATGAATTTTTCAAGCAAATCATTGCGTTTGCAAGGAGCATTTATTTCTAAATAGGGAGAGAGCAGCTGAGATGCTACGAAGGAGCAGAGAACGTCTTTAATAGCCCTCCTCCTCTCTCATTTTCTGAATTATTAGAGTGTGCTTTTTCGTCTTTGCTACTGTCTGGCTTCTCATCTGAATTTTGAGATTTCCTCCCGTCCTCGCGGCTCTTTGGCAGAACCGTCCGTGTCCCAGCCATCCTTCCTGGATGGGTGTGGCTCTTGCCTCACTCTTCTCCATTTGCCCTTGTTGGCATAATTTCTACCATAAAATAGAGTCCCGTGGTTTATGATCTTCGTTTTCTGAACATGGCAGGTAAAGACAGGAGGCCTGGGGCAGATGTTGAAACACACTGGACTCCTGGATGGGTCTGGCCCGGGACTGCCTGCTGGGGTCTCGCCCACCCTGTACCACCACTTTCTCATCCAAGTTGGGAGGGTCTTTTCATTTCTTCTAATTTGTTTTTCCAGGATTTAACCACTGCCTGCTTAAAACCTCCTCCTCCCCCCCAGATGGGGAGGGGTGGGAGGAAACGCAGCTTAATCTGACTTGGCTACTAGTCAGCAGTCTGGCTGAGGAGGAAACAGGACACGCCGTCTCAGGGAAGTCTGTGGATCCCAGAGTATTTAATCTCCTTGGGATTCCTGTCCTATTATTTGGGGTGTCTTTTGAAGAAGCTGTCATGGTACAAGAGGGCTTTTCAATGAATATAAGATGCCTTAAGATCCTGAGAAGAAAGATTTCTTTAAGAAGAGATAATAAGCTTCTGTAAGGAAGTGCCGCCAATAAAATGTACTGAAATACACACACTGACTGTTCAAACTAGCTTCTAGCTGGCTTGAGAAATGGTAGTGCCACAGCAGCAGTCCCCAGCCTTTTTGGCATCAGGGACCGGTCCTGTGGAAGACAGTTTTTCCATGGACAGGGGCAGGGGAAATGATTTTGGGATGAAAGTCTTCCACCTCAGATCATCAGGCATTAGTTAGATGATTCTCTTAAGGAGTGCACAACCCAGATCCCTCTCATGCTCAGTTCACAACAGGATTTGTGCTCCTGTGAGAATCTAATGCCACCGCTGATCTGACAGGAGGCAGAGCTCCGTGGGTAATGCTCCTCCCGCCACTCACTTGCTGCTGTGTGGCCTGGTCCCCAACAAACCATGGACCAATAGTGGGTTCAGGGACTGGGGACCCCGATCAATGGGATGTTGTGGCTGGGGAGGGTCAGAACATTCTATTTTTCACACTAACATTTCAGTAATAACAAAATACCAGCCCTGTCAACATCTTGATCTTGTTTCACATCTGCGAAGGCTGGGGAGGCTTCTGGAGCTTCTTGACACATCAGCCCGGAACGCTGCCCAAGGGCTGGATCTGCCTCAGGCCTGCAGGTGAAGGTAAGCATGCATTTGTGAGTGCCTGTAGAGCCAGCTCATGTCTGAGACTCTATCTTGAACAAATCCTGCAGCAGGAGAGTTAGGGAGGGTCACTTTAGATTCAACAGGAGAGCATCTTCGACGTTCATGCCAGCGAATGCTCAGACTCATGGGTCATGGTTCAGCTATAACTGCAATGCGGTTAGTTGCTTTGCCTTCTACCCACCAGAACAGATAAGGTGGAGCACCGTCTGAGAGGCAGATGAGAAGCTCCCCACAGTGTTTACTACGTAATTATATAATCACCGTAATAACAATAATTCAAAGAAATGCTTATAGAATGCTTACTGTACCCCCAGGTGCTCTCTAAGTGCTGTCTATAGATAATTTCATTTAATCCAATTCTCTTAGAAGGTTAGTACAGTCATCTTTCAGTATCCATGGGAGCCTGGTTCTGGTACCCACTTCAGATACCAAGATCCACAGATGCTCAAATCTCTTATATAAAATAATGTGATATTTGCATATGACCTGTACATAGCCTCCTGCATATGTTAAATCCTCCATGATACCTAATACAGTGTAAATGCTATGTAAGTATTTGTTATACTGTATTGTTTGCATACATTACATACAGTGGCAAAAAAAAGTCTGTCCACATTCAGTGCAGACTCAACTATTTATTTGTTCTCCCCAAATATCTTCTATCTGAGGTTGGTTGAATTCATGGATGCGGAACATGTAGATATGGAGGGCCAACTATATTACTGTTTCTATTTTATAGAAGAGTAATTGGAGCCCAGAAAGGTTAAGTAATGTACCCTAGGTCACACAGCTAGTAACTGGAAGAGTCAGGATTCAAACTTAGGCAAAGTCCAGAATTTGTGCTTTGGGACCACTAGGATATATGGTCTCTAAATGACTAGCAATCTCCAATGAGTGTTCTTTGACTCCTCCAAAAATGGCCTGCTATATCTCAGTAAAAGCAGCCAATGGCAGGCTCCGTGTTAAGGCCCTGGCCAGTAGTTGCTATTGGCTATGAGGGTGGCATTGCACTTTAGTGCCTGATGACCCCAGATGAGTTGAAATCCACGCTGAATCCTGGCACTGGTACAAATCGGGGGTTTCAATCTGAGGGTGGTTTTAGTCCATGGGTTTGGGCTGAGAGTCTGTGTCTGTGCCAGCACTGATATTGACAACCCCGTTGTGAGTATCTGGCTTAACAGTATTGGTCATCCCAGTGACATTCCTCAGGGTCGGTTTGGATTTGTGGGGGAAAAGGGTGCCAGTAGGGGAGAGGTTTTCTGCCACACTGAAGGGTCCATAGCCTGGAATCATTTGTGAAGCACTGGAGTAATCCATCTCCAAAGCTGTATGGGCGGACCCCAGCACCACAGTGCTCAGCTCAAGAGCAGCCCAAGGCAGGGGAAGGCCCTGCAAGGCTGCAGACTTCACTCTTTGGTGGTTAGCAAAGGATAACCAAACTTTAATAGATCCTAAAACATAGAACAGAGACGAAGAGTTTATGAATGGGAAATGATCAAGTGCCTGGAATGAAGCCCATAAAAGGAAGGGGTATTGAGAACGTCTCAGAGGAAGCCAAAGCAGGTGAATGCAAGCTGGAAGAGAAGTCAAGGGGTGAGAGCAGAGGGAGGGGACTGCCTATGATGGGCTGAACTGTGTCCCCCCTAAAATTCATGTGATGAACACCTACCTCCCAGTACCTCAGAATGTGACTGTGTTGGAGATAGGGCCTTGAAAGAGGTTATTGAGGTGACAGGAGGTCATACAGGGGACCGTGGCTCAATCTGACTGGTGTCCTTCTAAGAAGAAGAGATGAGGACACAGGCACAGAAGGAAGGCCCTGTGCGGACATAGGGAGAATGTGCCACCTACAAGGCAAGGAGAGACCAACCCCGATGACAACCTGATCTCAGACTTCCAGCCTCAAGGACTGTGAAACGTTACAGTTCTGTTGTTGAAGCCACGCACTCTGTGGTACTAAGGCCGCGCAGCCCCCCTGATGATTACACCACCCTTCTCACCTCTCCAAGGCCAGTTGGTGTTTCATGGAGCTGCCTCTAGGACTCGGCGGTGTAGGCCATGTCCTGGAAAACTGCTATCACCTTTTAAAAAGGGGGACATTTGGCCCATTTCCACTAAAATACATAAACGCTGCAATCTCAAAGTGCTTGTGCACTGGTTCACTTGTTCACTAAGTTCGTCTAATTGTAACTCCAGTCCACACGATTATCTGTCCCTTGCTAGCCATATTCTTATGACTCAAAGATGTGTGCTGGTGGAGTCCTGGCACAGGAGGTGAGGGGTGTGTGGCATCCTTTGGGACACCAGGAAGGAAATATCAGTAGCGTCTGGGTAGAGTGGGCTTTTCCAGGGGGAAAGGAAGCCTGAGTGTGGTTCAGCCGGATGCAGGCTGCTTCTGAACTTTGAAGGAGGAAGTTTGTGGTCACTGCTGAAAAGGAGCAGGAGATGGCCATTGCAGTCCAACACGAGCAGCTGAGCTCCCCGTTCCGACTGGACATTGATCTTGTCCTGTGTAGGCCATGAATGTGACCCAGGGCAGGGCTGTGGGGCCTGGGCTCTACAGGCATGCATGGGCACATGGTCACAGAGACTAGACTCCACCTCTCTGTCTTTCATTCCACATGGGACTGAGGGTGGAAGAGGAGTCAGAATTGCCATTCCTAGTTGGGGATAGAGAGCCCACAGTTCCAGAGAGAGGGACACTGAGTATCAGCCAGTGAACTGCAGCCATGACCCAGGGGCTCACATCTCACTGGCAGGAGTCTCAGCCCTGCAGCTGGAGTAGCCAGGCATCAAGTTGGGGGCTCCAGTTAGGGCTCCCTGCCCTCCGGATTCGGGGCTGTTCCCAGCTACCTGAGCATGTCAGTTCTTCAGGCACCCCTTGCTGCCTGAAACCCAGAAATCCCTCCACAGTGAGCTGGGACTTATCCCCATCTGCTGCCCACTCTTGTGATGCTCTCAAAGCTCATGGATCAGGCATTTAGGCAGTTTGGGTTAGAAAGGCTTACCTCTCAAAAAATAATAGCTTCTCTGACACCTCACATGGGCCCAACTATTCAGATTCTCTTTGGCTGGTTCTGTGTAGTTCTTCAAACTTTGGCAGGCTTATTTCCCTTGTTGAGATAGACAGATCAATAAGCTTGCTGATCCTGCCCTTGGGGACAGCGGCGTCCACCAGGGACTGGCGTATTCAGGGTGAGCTCTCAGGATGGATTCTAGCATCCACTGTACCTTTTGTGGTTTGAGATTACCATGAGGCTTGCAAATCTTATCCGTTATCTTAACCTGATGACAAGTTAACACTATTTGCATAAACAAAACCAATCAAAAAGAAAACTAATAAAAACTACACCTTAGCTTCATCCCCCCCACCATCCCCCACCCCGCTTTTAATTTTTTTTGTTTTTTCCATTTTACTATGTCTTGAAAAGTGATTGTAGTTATTTTTGGTTGGCTCATCATTTAGTATTTCCACTTAGGATCTGAGTAGTTTACGCACCACAGTTACAGTGGTCTAATCTTTTGTGTTTTCCTGTGTACCCACTATGACCAGTGAGTTTTGTGGTTATTTATTGCTCATTCACGGTCTTTGCTTTCTGATTGAAGTACTCCCTTTAGCATTTCTTATAGGACATGTCTGATGTTGATGAAATCCCTCAGCTTTGGTTTGTCTGGTAATGTCTTTATTTCTCCTGAATGTTTGAAGGACATTTTTGCTGGATATACTGTGACAGGGTAAAAGGTTTTTCCTTCAACACTTTACATATGTCATGCCACTCTCTGCTGGCCTGTAAGCTTTCCAGTGGAAAGTCTGCTGCCAGGCCTATTGGAGCTGCACTGTGTTACTTGTTTCTTTTCTCTTGCTGCTTTTAGGATCCTTTCTTTATCCTTGAATTTTGGGAGTTTGATTATTAAATGCCTGGAGGTAGTCTTCTTTGAATCTGCCTGGTGTTAAATCTGCTTGGTGTTCTATCGCCTTCTTGCTCTTGGGTATCGATATCTTTCCCTAGATTTCGGAAGCTCTCTCTTATTGTCCCTTTGAATGAGCTTTCTATCCCTAGCGCTATCTCTTTCTCTCTTTGTAAGGCCAATAACCCTTAGATTTTCCCTTTTCAGGCTGTTTTCTGGATCCTGTAGGCGTGCTTCATTGTTTTTATTCTATTTTTGTTTTGTCCCCTCTGACATTTTCAATGGACCGTCTTCAAGCTCACTAGTTCTTTCTTCTGCTTGGTCAGTTCTGCTATTAAAAGATTCTGATGCATTCTTCAGAATGCCAGTTGCATTTTTCAGCTCCCAAATTTCTGCCTGATTCTTTTTAATTATTTTAATCTCTCTGTTAAGTTTATCTGATAGGTGTCTAAATTCCTTCTCTGTTATCTTGAATTTCTTTGCGTTTCCTCAACACAGCTATTTTGAATTCTCCATCTGAAACGTCACATATCTCTGTTTCTCCAGGATTGGTCCTTGGCACTTTATTTAGTTCATTTAGCGAGGGCATGTTTTCCTGGATGGTGTTGATGCCAGCAGATGTACTTCAGTGTCTGGGCATTGAAGAGTTAGATATTTGTTGCAAGCTTCACCGTCTGGGTTTATTTGTAGCTGTCCTTCTTGGGAAGGCTTTCCAGATATTTGACCAGACTTGGGTATTGTGATCTAAGCTATGTTAGTTTTGGGGGATGTCCCAAACCCGGTAACACTGTGGTTCTCACAAGCCTGGAAAGGTACTGCCTTTATGGTTTTGGGCAAGATCCAGGATAATTCTCTGGATGACCAGATAGACACTCTTGTTCTCCTCCCTTAATTTCTTCCAAATACACAGTTTCTCTCTGTTTTCTGAGCCACCTGAAGCTGAGGGTGGAGTAACACAAGCGTCTCTGTGGCCACCAGTACTATGACTGTGTACCACAGTACTAGTACTGTGCTGTGCTGAGTACTAGTACTCAGTACTATGACTGTGCTGAGTCAAACCTGAAGCCAGGACAGCACTGAGTCTCTCCAAAGGCCTGCTATAATTACTCCCTGGCTACTGCCTATGTTTGCTCAAGGCTCTGTGGCTCTAAAATCAGCAGGTGGCAAAGCCAACTAGGCCTGTGTCCTTCCCTGAAGGGCAGTGAGGTTCCTTAGACCCAGGATGGATCCAGAGGTGCTGTCTGGGAGTCAGGGACTAGAGTCAAAAACCTTGGAATCTACCTAGTGTTCTACTGTATTGTGGCTGAGTGGGCACTCAAACCACCAGAAGCAATCCTTCCCACTTTTCCCCCCTGTATTAGTCTGTTCTCACACTGCTAATGAAGACGTATCTGAGACTGGGTAATTTATAAAGGAAAGAGGTTTAATGGACTCATAGTTCCACATAGTCATGAAGGAAGGCATAGGAGAAGCAAAAACGTGTCTTACGTGGTGGCAGGCAAAAGAACATGTGCAGGGGAATGGCCCTTTTATAAAACCATTAGATCTCATGAAACTTACTCACCAGCAATAGAACAGCATGGGAAAAGACCTGCCCCCGTGACTCAGTTATCTCCCACCGGGTCCCTCCCATGACATGTGGGAATTATGGGAGCTACAAATCAAGATGAGATTTGGGTAGGGACATAACCAAACCATATCACCTCCCCTTTCCAAAGGCACAGGAGCTGTAACTTGCTTAATGTTCTACAGAGCCGCCAATGAGTGGCCAGATGCTAGGGAACCCCATAGCATAGTGGCACTCCATAGGTGCCACTCCAGGCCACAAGAAATACTGCCAGACTCTCTGATGTTCCCGTAAGGCCCCAGAGCTCTTCAGTCAGCTTGTGGTGACTGCTGCCTGGCCTGGGACTCACCCTTCAGGGTAGTGGGCTCCCTCTGGCTAGGGAAGGTCCAGAAATGCCATGTAAGAGTCAAGGCCTGGAATCAGGGACCCCAGGAGCCTACTTGATGCTCTACACCCCTGTGGCTGTGCTGGGTGCAAGATGCAAGATGCTAAGATGCAAGATGAAGTCCTCTTTACTTTTCCTTCTGCTTTTTTCAAGCAGGAATTTTGCCCTGTAGCCACCACTGTTGGTAATGTGCCGAGTCTCGCCTGAAGCCAGCAGATCTCAGAGGTTCACCGAGGCCCTCGATGTAGTGCTTGGGTACTATTGCTGGTTATTCAGGGCCCAGGGGCTCTTCAGTTAGCTGGTGATGAATGCTGCCAAGACATTTCTTTTTGTTTTGTTCTGTTTTGTTTTTGTTTTTTCCTTTAAGGCAGCGGGCTCCCTTCTGGCCCAGGGTGTGTCTAGAAATGTGGCCTGGGAGCTAGGGCCTGGCGACTCTGATTGGTGCCCTATCCTACTGTGGTTGGGATGGTATCCAAGATGCAAGACAAAGTCCCCCCTACTTTCCTTCCCCTCTCCTCAAGCAGAAGTAAGGGGTCTCTTTTGGAGCTTTGAGCTGCGTATCCTGGGGCTGAGGGTTCGGTAATGCTAGTACTCTCCTGGCTGCCCCAGCTAGTGTCTTAGTATGTCTTGTCCCCGCCCTCCCCCTGCATCCCTGTCCACTGTCCCTGGTTCTAGTTCAACACTAGGATTCACCTAGGAGTTGCAGTCCTTATGGCCTAGACGGCCTTTCAAATTGACTTGGAGACACAGTGTCGCCCTTGGTGGCAGTAGTGAGGCTTGGAGGCATGTTAAGTTGGGACCATTACCCTCTGACTAGGGCTGGTTTAAACACTCCCTCAATGGGTGTGTGGCAGCTGAGTTTGGTCGGGTTTCCTTTCTCCTCTAACAGGATTGCACTGCATTCAGTGTCTCACAATTGCTGTGTTCTCTCCCACAGTGCCTAGAGACACTGTCTGCACCAGGCTGAGGGCAGGGTGGTGCCTGTGATCCAGGACTGTTTTTTCTTTTCTCTCTCTGTCTTTTTTTTTTTTGTTTTGAGACAGAGTCTCGCTGTGTCGCCCAGGCTGGAGTGCGGTGGAGTGATCTCGGCTCACTGTAACCTTTGCCTCCCAGGTTCAAGTGATTCTCCTGCCTCAGCCTCCCAAGTAGCTGGGACTACAAGCATGCACCACCATGC
>NW_016107368.1:6281073-6308102 GCF_001604975.1 Cebus imitator
TTTTTTTTTTTTTTTTGAGATGGAGTCTCACTCTGTTAACCAGGCTGGAGTGCAGTGGCACAATCTTGGCTCACTGCAACCTTTGCTTCCTGGGCTCAAGTGATTCTCATGCCTCATCAGCCCTCTGAGCAGCTAAAATTACAGGTGCATGCCACCATGTGTGACTAATTTTTGTATTTTTAGTAGAGACGGGTTTCACCATGTTGGCCAGGCTGGTCTTGAACTCCTGATCTCAAGTGTTCCGCCTGCCTTGGCCTTCTAAAGTGCCGGGATTACAGATGTGAACCACCATGCCTGGCTCCTCGTGGTGAGTTTTGGAACAGTAACCTCAGGATTCACCTGTGCGTGTGGAGGAAGGGGTGTGCAGGACCAGCCGGCAAGGCAGAGCATGTGTTTTTTGACCTCGTCTCCTCTCCAGGTGGGAACTGCAGTGTGGTTGGTGTCACTGCAGTGCCACCTTTTTCATATTTGCCTGAAAGGGAAGGAAGCTTGGCTTGCCTGGGCATTCTGCTCAGGGGATGGAATTACCAGGGCGTTTTCAGCAGAACTACCTCCATCAGTTCCTCTCTCAATGAGAATCCTCGCGTGGCCTGGGGTTTTTAATCGGGGAAGTGAGCCTGCATTCTGCAGCTGCCCAGAGGCCCATCTAAGAATGTGCGCCTTGTGGTTAACTTCTTGAAGTCCTCAGTGGGGCTTCTAAGTGGCCGCCACCTTCTTGATGCCCATCAGCTTTCAGTGCTATGCTGTAACTTGCTTAATGTTCTGCAGATTTGCCAATGACTGGCCAGACAGCTAGGGAGCTCCGCGGAGTACCAGGACCCAGGTCACCAGGTCACCCCTCTGTCCTGGCTGACCCTTGTGCTTGGTCATCCAACCTGGCAACAGGGGCTATAGAAAAAATGCTCCCCACTCAGTTGATGGCATGTTTTATACCCAGTGATGCCTGTGTTTACAAGAGAATTGATGAATAAGCCTGTGCTGACCTCCACAGGGAGCCGGCTGGTTTTTGAGGCTCAGGGCACCCCTTCTATTTGTTGTGGACACCCGGCTCCACGTGCCTCCCTGCTTGGCATTTTGTAGTAGCAGCCCAGCATCGGCTGAGACATTAGCCATTAAAGCATGCCCTCTTTTGGGAAATAAGCTGCTAGTTGACTTGAAGGCAGGAGACTGGAACAGCTGCTGATTTAAATGTCATCAAATTTTCAGGACACTCCTGTAGCAGGGTGACATTTATATACGGATAACAACTGGATGGACATAGTCACGGCGATATCTTCAGAAGGGACTGTGCAGTTTTCTTCTGGTTAAGCTCTAGAATGACTTCTACTTTATTTGTTTAGGAAGCATCAGAAATAGGGCGACTGAAACATCGCTGGTCATCCAGTGGCGTGAGAGCTTGATGCCACTGCCTGCTGAAGAGCACCCTCTCTAGGCGAAGGCACACTCTGAAGCCAAACGCACTCATCTCTTCGAAGAGTCCCCTTCTCTTCTTACTAAATGTGAGCTTGGAAGGACCTCTCCCTCCTGCAGTGTGCTGGAGACAGCTTTCCCAAAAGAGCCATCTTCTTCAGCAACATTTTCTTTTCCTGTGTAATCAGAGCCCTGCAGGAGCCTAATGCAAAGGAGAGAGAATTACACTCCGCAGCCCTAGTTCATGCGTGGCTCCTGGAGCTGGGGGCTGTGGAGGCTGTTTCCTCCCAAGCTGTAGTATTCTGGGGAAAGGTGTCAATGTGAAGCTTGTGGGCTTGTGCTGCCAAGGGCTAAATTGATCAAATCCCTCCAAATACTGAAGAGGAAAAATTTTGCCTGTCTGCAAAGCTGGCCCCAAATGGCACTGCCCATTGCTGTGAGAGGGGGCCTGGTAGATGTAGGACATCCGCTTAGAGGAAGATGGCTCCCCTGAGGTCCTTTTTTGAACAGCGTGGCCCTGAACTTTGGTGAAAGGATGTAGGTGTGAGCTGAAGTGTGCTGCTGGGAGGACTGTCCTTGCACCTGCAAAGGCCTCTCTCTACTCACAGTCCCTGTCTAGTCCTGTCTGCCTCCTACAACAGGAAGGTGCCATGCAGGAGACGTGATGCCTTCTTTCACCCACCTGAGTGGCCTGGGTCTCCCAAGAGTCTCCTCTATAGGCACATGACTACTTTGAGAGGGCAAAGGGAATTGTCCCGGCTTTAGGGGGAATGCAGGACTGAGGGAGGATGGTAAGAGTGAGTGATGAAGACACATGGTTTCTCTTGAGGCAGAGCTCATGGGCTGAGAGCTTCAGTAAGAAGAGTGGGAGGCCCTGCAAAAAGATGAGATTACACCACAAAAATAGGTTATGTGAAAAAACACATGGGTTCTAATTTCCAAGACATTGACAGATAAATAAAAAAGAGAATCACCTTTATTGAAACCAGAATTTCTGGTTTGAAAGATGGAATGGTACAAGCCTCTCATAAAACAGAGCCAAGATAGCAAGTCAATGAGAAATTCCCAGCGAGAAGATGGGAGATGCCAGGACCAGGATGCCAGACAAGGATATCAGGAATGTGGTATGGAGAAGGGAACAGATGGATACGCAATAACTAAGCCACCAGCACAAGAAGTCCACGCCACGGGGAAGAAAAAGTTAACTTCTCACACTGGAGAAGTCTCAATGAGACTGGAAGACTCAACATAAAAAGAAGCTGATTGTCCCCAAACTGATCTATAGATTGAATTGTAATTCCAATCGAAATGCCGATAGGATTGTTTAAATAACATAAAAAATCCTATAGATATAAATAAGCTTCTTCTAAAATGTATCTGGAAAAACAAAGGAACCAGAATAGCTTAAACTATTTGGAAACAAGTAAAGATGGAGGAATCACACTACTCAATTTCAAGACATTATTTAGCTGTAATAATCAAGACAGTGTAGCGTTGAAAAAGGGGTGGATGTACAAATGGAACAGAACTCAGAAAGTCCAGGAGACCCACAAATACGATTGATTGACTTTTTATTCACCTCAAATCAGGCTTAATTTGCACAATGTCACAGAAATAGGGATTCAGGGCTTCTATCGTCACCACCTGGAGAGGAAAGCAGTTTGAAGTCTGAGACACGCATGTCCAACTTGTATTCTATGCCAAGAAAACTAAAAACTGTGTGATTCCCCCAAATAGAAGAAATATTACAAACATGGATATTGGATCTTCAAACAAACAAACGGATCGTGGGAATTCAGTACTACACACACACACACACACACACACACACACACACACACACTTATATGTTATATATTTTACCAATCAAGACCCAATACACCGCTCAACATGTTAGCTGGCTAGCCCTCCCAACGTTTTAGGAGGCTGAAATAGGAGGATTGCTTGAGCCCAGGAGTTCAAGACTGCCTGGCAACATAGTAAGACATTGTCTACAAAAACAAAACGAAACGAAACAAAACAAAACAACCCAACTGATACCACAAAGATACTATGCTAGTCCATATTTATGCGTAGACATTTCAGTAACCTCTGTAAGTAAACAAGAATGGCCCACAGGATGCCTGTTAATACTGAAGATAAAACCTGTCAGTTCCATGGCATTGCAGCCAGTCTCCAAGATGGTGCTAGGTCATCACTACTTCCTGGTATTCACTCCCTAGGGAAGTGTTCTCCCTTACTGCAGCAAGCCTGGACTGTGTAGCTAACAGAGTGTGGCTGATGGTGTATGGCGTCTGAGGTACAATTATAAAAGATGTTAGAGCTTCCAGCCTGGTCTCTCTCTGGGGTCACTTGCTCTTGGCAACGCCACTGCCATATTGTGAGGACACTCAGGCTCCCCTATGCAGAGGTTCTCATGGTGAGGAGCTGAGGCCTTTTGCAAACAGCCAGCATCAACTGGTTAGCTATGACGGTGTTTCATCTTGGAAGCAGACTGTTTACTTCCAGTCAAACTTTCAGATGACTGTAGCCTGACTAACTCAACTCTTTCTCTCTTAATCGGTTTTACTGAGATATAATTTACTTGTCATAAAATTCACTGATTTCAAATGCATAATTTTACAATTTCCAGTCCATTTACAGAGTTGCACAACCATTACCACTGTTTAAGTTTAGAACATTTCCATCACACCCTAAGGAAACTCCCTACTCATTGCAGTCATTCCTTCTCCCTACCTTCCTTATCAGGCAAGACAGACTTTCTGAAAATTTAATATGAATGGAATCATACAATCTGTATGCATCTGAGATAGGAAAAAATAAACCAAAATGTTTTTTCTACTCTCATGCATTCAACACAACACAGAACACTTCTAAGGCCAGAGGTATGGTAGGTTTTTGCCCACAGAGCAAGCAATTCTCCTGCAGACACAGCTGAGCGTCCTATAATTGAATTCTGATATGAACTGCCTGGAGGTAGCATCAGGTCCCACAGATCTGATGGCTCAGTCCCACAAGACTGTCCCTCTTCAGACACCAATCACAAGTAGTAGGTTGTCACTTCTGCTTCTGGCTGACTGGCTATAAATTGGAGTTCCCATGACCTTCTCTTTGGGTTTGATGAATTAGTAAGGATGAGTCACAGAAACACTAACTTGTGTTTACTCATTTATTATAAAGAATTTACTCATTTCTTATGAAGAATTTTACAAAGAATATAGAAGAATGGCTAGATAAAGAGATGCACAACTGTATTAGACAGGGTTCTCTAGAGGGACAGAACTAATAGAATACACACACACACACACACACACACACACACATATAAAGGGGAGTTTATTAAGTATTAACTCACATGATCGCAAGGTCCCACAATAGGCCATCTGCAAGCTGAAGGGCAAGGAGAGCCAATGTGAGTTCCAAAACTGAAGAACTTGGAGTCCAATGCTCAAGGACAGGAAGCATCCAGCGAGGGAGAAAGACGTAGGCTGGGAGGCTACACTGGTCTCTCTTTTCACACTTTTCTGCCTGCTTATATTCTAGCTGCTCTGGCAGCTGATTAGATGGTGCCCACTCAGATTAGGGATGGGTCTGCCTTTTTGAGCCCACTGACTCAAATGTTAACCTCCTTTGGCAATGCCCTCACAGACACACCCAGGATAAGTACTTTGTATCCTTCAATCCTATCAAGTTGACACTCAATATTAACCATCAAGACAGGATGAGGTATCTAGGAAGGGGTGCATAGCTTTCATGCTCTCTCTGAGTGTGCCACTGAAATTGCCTTTGCAGACTTATAAGTAATGGAATATGACTGTTTTCATCTTGCTTATAACATCACAGGCTATGTTGTTGTGTTTTGTTTTCATTTTTTGCTTATTCTAGCCCACAGGCCAAGATAACTGTGAGAAGAATTCAGTTTATAGTTAAGCTTTGAGTCAAGGAAAACTGATCCCCACCCCATCTTATTCAGAGATTGAAGCTGCATTTTTAAGGAAAGGATTAGACTTATGATAGGGGCTTGAACTTTGCTAAAGAATAGGCATAGTTAAACAATAACCCATCATCCTGTAGCATGCTTTTCTATAGTGCCTACTGTCCTGGAGTCAAGTAAATTGAGATTACAAGATTTGTGTGACTTCCTCAACTGCTCCTATAGATTGCATTGCAATTGTAAAACCTAAATAACTGGTCTTTGAGATGTTTTCAGACTTAGCATTTTGGCAGACCAAGTGATGCCACCTGGACCTGTGACCTTCTGCCAGGAATTCGGCTGCAGAAAGACAGTTCTGACACCCCTATGATTTCGTTCTCAATGCAACCAGTCAGCATTCCCCGTTCTCTAGCCCCTTGTCTACCAAAGTGCCCTTAAAAACACTAGCCTCTGAATTATCAGGGCTACAGATTTGAGAATTATCTCCTATTCTCCTCACTTGCCCAGACCTTTAATTATTAAACTCTTTCTTTGCTGCAACACCTGCTGTTCACAGTGCATTGACTTTTCTGGGCTGTGTGCAAGAAGACTCTCGTTGGGAGATTGCACCACCCTTCAGGAACCTTCATGGCTTCATCTATCCAGGAGCTCTCCAAAACCTGTCCTTTGTAGAGACTTCATTGCATAGGCATGATTGCCTAAATCATTGGCCATTTGTAATCAACTCAACCTTCAACCCCTCTCCCCTCCCTGGAGGTTGGGGATAGGGCTAAAAGTCCCAATCCTCTAATCACAAGGTTGGTTTCCCCTGGAAACCTGCTCCTAACTTGAGGCTCTCCAGAACCCTCCAGCCACCAGTCATCTCCTTAGCATACAAAAGGCAGTTATCAATTGGGAGGTTCCAAGTGTTTTAGGAGCCTTATGCCAGGAAAGAGAGGTGGACGAAAACCAAATATATGTATTGGTGATTATATGTCACGTTGTCCCAGTGTGTTTTTGTGTTTGACTTCTTTTTGTTTTTTATTTTTTTTGCATCCACATGACATCTTACATGTGGTTGCAACCACATGTAAGAACCTGATGAAGAGCCCCCTGGGTAAGTCACACCTGCATTCCTTATCCACAAAGCCTGTGAGATAATAAACATTTATTGTTGCTTTCAGCCAATAAATCGTGGGGTAATTTTTTAGACAGCAATAGACATAAACCAAACATAAAATCCTAAGCCCTCCCCCAACTGGCTGAATGGAGTCACTCTGGGCCACGGGGACTCCAGAGAAACCTGAAAAGTGTAATTCCCAGACAAGAGGAGAAGGGAGGTCAGACGTGCCTCATTATACCCCCTCTTTTTTGGAGTTCAGGCAGAGCTTATCAGCATTAACATTAAAATAGAGATTAAGAGTCTGACACTTTTTAAGGTCTGAAAAGAGACAGCTAACCTCTATCATGTCAAGAACTTTGACTCTTGAAACCCCCTTACCTTAACTCAGGCATTTTTTTTTTTCTGGTGGGTTCAAGTTCTTAGATAATGCTTAACTCTTTCAATCAACTGCAAATCAGAACCCAGCTACTCAGGAGGCTGAGGCAGGAGAATTGCCTGAACCCAGGAGGCGGAGGTTGCGGTGAGCCGAGATCGCGCCATTGCACTCCAGCCTGGGTAACAAGAGGCAAACTCCGTCCCAAAAAAAAAAAAATAATAATAATAATGATTTTGCCGGGCGCAGTGGCTCACGCCTGCAATCCCAGCACTGTGGGAGGCCAAGGCGGGTGGATCACGAGGTCAAGAGATCGAGACCATCCTGGTCAACATGGTGAAACCCCGTCTCTACTAAAAATACAAAACATTAGCTGGGCATGGTGGCGCGTGCCTGTAATCCCAGCTACTCAGGAGGTTGAGGCAGGAGAATTGCTTGAACCCAGGAGGCGGAGGTTGCGGTGAGCCGAGATCGCGCCATTGCACTCCAGCCTGGTGACAGAGCAAGACCCCATCTCAAAAAAAAAAAAAAAAAAGAAAATCTTGAATCCAACTACAACCTATAAGCACCCCCCACTCTGCCCTGACCCTCTCCACCACTTTACAGCCTGAGCCAATGTAAACCTTACCCGTACTGATGCCTGTAACCTGTCTCCCTAAAATGTACAAAACCAAACTGTAACCCAGCTGCTTGGGACACACTTTCTCAGGATCTCTATAGACTATTCCCTGGGCGATGGTTATTCATATTGGCTCAGAATAAACCTCTTTAAATATTTCACAGAATTATTTTTTCATTAATTTAGGGAATGAATACATATGAGCATATGAATACTGCGAGGTGACTAAGTCCCTTTGATATTCAATGTACCATCAAGCCCAACTCCAAAGGTGTAAAATTTGTTAAACCGTCCACTATTAAAACTTGTGGACATGAGAAATAGATTACAGTTGTATTAGCATGTTTTGTTAATGGGATGAAATTTGTCCCTTTTTCTAATTTTTCAAAGAAAGTTGTATCCAGATCAAAAGAAAGAATCCCCAATTTATTTTTAGGTCCATGTAACAGATTGGACGAATAACAAAGAAATAACCATGAGTATGGAATGTTTTTCCATTTGTTTGTGTCCTCTCTTATTTCCTTGAGCAGTGGTTTGTAGTTTTCCCTGAAGAGGTCTTTCAGAATCTTATTTTGTTTCTATTTTTTTGATATGGAGTCTTTCTCTGGTGCCCAGCTGGAGTGCAGTGGCACAATCTCAGCTCACTGCAACCTCGGCCTCCTGGGTTCAAGCAATTCTCCTGCCTCAGCCTCCCAAGTAGCTGTGATTACAGGCACCAGCCACCATGCCTAACTAAATTTTTGTACATTTAGTAGAGACAAGGCTTCACCATGTTGGCCAAGCTGGTCTTGAACTCTTGACCTCAAGTGATCCTCCCACCTCAGCCTCCCAGAGTGCTAAGATTACAGGCGTGAGCCACTGTGCCCAGCCATAGTTTTATATTTTATATTTAAGTTCAGGATCTATCTTGAGGTAAAATTTATAGGCAGGGTAAGGTTTAGGTAATGTGTAATTTTCCATTGAAAATATAAACCATCAAGGGATACATATTCTCTTTATCATTTTTATGCAGACAATCTAATAGCTAATAACAAAAGTCATGTTCTGAGCCCATGTCGTGGGCTGCATCCTGCTTTCTGTGCTGGTATCAAGGCTCATTCTCTCTGCTGCTTTGGTCACCTGTTTGCTGTGAGTTGCAACCAGGCCTGTCACTTTGTAGAATCATAACATATCTCACTGCAACTAACATTTGGAATGTTTGCTTCACAGTCACTATAGTCAGACCCAGTTGCCAATTACCTTCTCTGAACTTGCACGTCTATTATGATACGTTTTTGGCTAGTCTATCTTTTGAATAGTTTAAAATTGATTAGTTCACATGGAGTCAGCCATTCTAGTGCAGTAACTTTTGTTTGCTTCTATTCTTAATTCTTAAAGACAACAAGAATTCATAGGGAGTGGAGGATGAAAAAAATCTTCCTTCACCAGGAGCTCCTATCTGGGTAGATTTGTTTCACAGCAGAGGCTGAGATAAGAATGTGGGTACAAGTTTTTTACTTGGGGGATGATCTCAGCAAGCTCAGCCGGGGAAGAGGGAAAACTAAGAAGGAAAGCCAGTGAAGGGAAGTAAGTGGTCGGGTTACTGATGCGGGCGACTGGGGCTCTATCTGCTGGGCACCCCCTGATGATCCCTGCTGATGGTGCTCAGGATTACCCCAGAGAAGGACAGATAAGCTGGGTGTCATCCTTTGGCGCCCATTCCTCTCTGTCTGAGCCATCGTCGCGTGTGGACTGGAAAGCTTCAGTGTGTAGCATAAGGCTCTGGTTGCTCCAGGATATGGGGCAGAACACCAATGATGCTGGCTGTGGCTCACCGCAGTGCCAGCTATGGTCAAGGTTGGAAGTGTTCTAGCACATGAGCCCCACATGATCACTTGCCAGGGAGCACAAAGAACACAGCGCCTCTGGCAGTCCTCTTTCCATTTCTAATCTGAGTCATTACTAAGATTGCAGCAAATGCTCTAAGGTCCTGTATTCTAACTTTTATGAAACTTTCTTTGATCTCCTTTGGACTGTCTCTAAATTTATCACCCATTTTATAAAGCATATAATTTCACGGGGAACCCAGGAAGGCCCACCTGACATTGCTCTTATGTTGCGCCTTGACATCTATTGATAGGATCTAGAACAAAGGGAGAGAACTGGCTGGAACGGTTTGCAATGTCACAAAAGGCCCTACAGATTCCAGAATCTTTGGGGAACAGAAATGCAAGAACCTGGAACGGTTCACTAGTTCTCATCCCTGATTACCCCGTGATCCTTACAGCCTACTGAGCAGGATAATTCCAGTTCTCTGTTGGGTTGTGTTTCTCCAACTATAGTTAGAGGCCCATCCAGTTGGAATCAACTGGCACATTTCTGGTTCTCACTCCTAAAACCCCTGATTCAGTGGTACACGTAACTTAGCAAAGAACCCAGATGGTTCTCATGCGCACTAGATGTTGTGAGCCACACTTCTAGGACTGTAGCATGCTGATGTGTTTGTCTCTTACACCTCACTGTTTGTCTCTTACCTCCGTCAGTGAAAAGAGTCAAATTCTGTAAAATACTTGAAGAGATTTATTCTGAGCCACGTGTGAGAGACCATGGCCCATGACACAGCCTTCAGGAGGTTCTGAGAACATGCGTCCAAAGTGACCATAGAGCAGGCTGGTTTTACACATTTCATGGAGGCATGAGACCTCAGTCAAATACATTTGAGAAATATATTTAAGATATATTTAAGAAATATATTGGCTTGGCCAGGTTCAGTGGCTCACACCTATAATCCCAGGACTTTGGGAGGCTGAGGTGGGAGGATCCCTTGAGGTTAAGAGTTTGAGACCAGCCTAGCCAACATGATGAAACCTTGTCTCTGCTGAAAAATACAAAAATTAGCTGGGCATGGTGATGTGTGACTGTAATCCCAGCTACTCAGGAGGCTGAGCCAGGAGAATTGCTTGAGCGCAGGAGATAGAGGTTGCATGAGACAGAGCAAGACTCTTTCCCAAAGGAAAAAAAAAAAAAGAAAGGAAGAAAGAAAAGAAATATATAAATACATTGGTTTTGTTCAGGAAGGCGGGACAACTTGAAGCAAGGGAGCAGCGGAGGCTTCCAGCTTACAGGTAGTTTCTTGGTTGCCAGAATTTTCTGGTTGGCAATTGGGATGAGTTTATTCAAAGACCTGGGGTCCATAGAAAGGAATGTCTGGGTTGCCCCCAGAGGTTGTGGAGAGCAGAGCTTTACCATGCAGATGAAGCTTCCAGGTAGCAGTCTTCAGAGAGAATAGGCTGTAAAAGTTTCTCATGAGACTTAAAATCTGTGTTAATGTGAATGGTGCAGAGGTATAATGAGGCATGTCTGATCCCCATTTCCCTTCCTGGTTTGAACTAGTCTTTCTGGTTAAGCTTTAAGTGCCTTGGCTGAGGAGCAAGTTCATTCAGATGGTTGAGGCGGGGCTTAGAATTTTGCTTTTGGTTTGCACCTTGCACCCCAAATCTGGTAGGACCACAGAAGCATCCTATGGTACCTTGTGAATAACTCTAGCGTCTCTGGCTATGGGTGTAAGTTATTTACTCCCACCAATAAAATTGGAAGCTAACTGAATATATTCCTTTTGCTATAGAGAGAAACACAGAGAAAGGCACCACAGAGATACACAGTGACACTCAAAGAGGCAGCGAGACAGAGCTGAAGGCGCCGTGCTGCGAGAGCGATCTCCTGGCAGCATCCCCTCTCCTGGGTGTGAATTATGTCCTCCAAAGGTCACAGCCACTGCAGCTTGAAAAGTTACTTTTATGCTCCTTCCTTAAAGCCAACAAGAACACTTGACATTCTAGGAGGCTTTGAGGAGGGAACACTGGTCATTCTCATTGGTTGTGTAACTCTGTCAGGAATTTAGAATATTGTTAGAATCTTTATTGCATTTCAGTCTGATAAGGAGATGAAATAGCTAATGAATCCACTAAAAAAACCTGCCAAGTAGCAAAACTGGGAACCGGGAACTTCAGCCTTTGGATGCCTGCAATAAAACGCCCCAGGCACAAAAGGTTTAGCACAGTTTTCCTTACCGAAACACAAAACAACAACAGCAATAACCCAGTAACAACTCTTCAACTTTTCCCACTGCATAGCCCTGGGCTGTTTATCTGCAAGTCATTGTGTTAATAGTTTTTCTTTTGTTTTGCTTTTAGCATTTGGTCTTCTAGATTTGCTCAGAAATCCACAGCTTGGGGTAAGCCATGGGGAATAGTGCTGTGCCTTTGCCTTTGTTGGGTCTCTTGTGTGGAGTGACAGCCCCCAGGGCTGCAGGTCCTCATCAACCAGAATGAGCATGTTCCCATGGAAAGGGAAGGGTTGTCTGCCTGGAAGAACCAGTCACCTCCAGGGGCTGGGAATGTTTGTGCTTACCTAGCCCAGAAGATTCTGTAAGTGAGAGAACAGCCTAGGTATAAGACAGTAAGGAGGCTTGTGGAAATTCTAAAGGGTTCCCTCTGGTTCTGGAGCGGAACTTACTAGAAATGAAAGGGAAGTCAATAGCTCCTTCATCAGGGATCTTAATGTGTGTTTACATCCAGGAAATCAAGGTTCTGGGCGCTCCGATGGCAACGGTGCAGAGTGTGGCTGTCTGCACACACTGGGGCTCATTCGCTGAGCTTCTGTTCCAGCTTCCGTGTCAGTTTGGAGGTTTGTTTCTGCATGCAAATTATGTCAGGCTCATTATTTTTCTTGGGCACAAAACACACTTCCATCCCACATGCTGTGGTTTGAATGTGTCCTGCAAAAAGCATGTGTGGGAAACTTCATCCCCATGCAATAGTGCTGGGAGGTGGGCCTAATGGGAAGTGCTCAGGCCATGCAGACTCTACTGTCACGGATGGAGTAATACTTCTGTCAAGGGAGTGAGTTCCTTATAAAAGGACAAGTTTGGCCCCCATTTCCCTCTTTCTTGTCCTCTCTTGCCCTTCCACCTTCTGCCATGGAATTATCCAGCAAGAACACCTTGCCAGATGCTGGTCCCTCCATCTTGGACTTTCCAGACTCTAGAACCACAAGCCAATAAGTTTCTGTTCATTATAAATTACTCAGTCTGTGATATTCTCTTAGAGCAGCGCAAAACATTGCTGCTCTACATTGTCCCTGGCTTTGAAAGGTTGCAGCTGATGTGGCTCTGCTGACAAACAGAGGCCTTCTTCTAAGTCAGCTCATCTCTTGCCGCTTACGAGCCCACTCTCCAGGGGACTTCTGGATAACATGCCCTCCTGTTTGCCTCCTGCTTTGGCCTCGCCCCACAATCCATTCTCCTTGTTTTAGCCTTACAGGCTGTGGAGCCTGAGGGGCTTAGGTCTTGGGATCTCCAGAGACTCCTGTCCAGTTCCTTGTCCTTAAATGTCATCTTAGTGCCGACAGCTCCATGTATGGATCTGCATGCTGGCCTCTACCTGAGCACCAAGCACATGACTAACTGCCTTCCCTTTTTCTTCTCTTTAGAGACAGGTCTCACTTTGTTACCCAGGCTGGAGTGCAGTGGTGTGATCACAGCTAACTGCAGCCTTGACCTTGTGAGCTCTAGGAATCCTCCCAAGCAGCTGTGACCACAGGCTTACGCCACCATGTCTGGTCAATTTTTAAATTTTTTTGTGGAGACAGCATCTCACTATGTCACCCGGGCTGGTCTCAAACTGCTGGACTTAAGTGATCCTTCTGCTTTGGCCTACCAACGCATTAAAATTACAGGCATGAGCCCCTGGGCCTGGCCCCACTGCCATCTTGAAACTGCTACTTGAAAATCCAATCAGGATCTCATATTTAACGTGGCCAAAAAGAGTCTTAATTTCCCCCCAAGCTTCCAAACTTGCTCCTTCCTAATCGTTTCCATCTCAGTAAATGGCTCAATTCCAACAGGCTGCCCTTATCCTCCATTCTGCTCTTTTCCTTGCCTTCTGCATACGATAAACCCTCACGTTCCTGCAGCCTGCGCCTTCTCATTTCAAAATACACCTTGCACCCATCCACCAAATCAACAAGAGGACACTGGAGGTTCTTCTTGACTGTGACCAGCCATTCCAGAGGGTAGAGGGGGCACCACGGGGATGGGGCATGGCCGGGCAGAAGCTGGAAGCAGAGATAGCACAGAGAGCATCTGCAGACAGCACTGTTTGGTGCATAACGGGAAATGGCAAAATAGGGCAATTGGTGGGAAAGAATGCGGGGTCAATAACAAATGAAAAGTTACAAGACCAACATATAGCACGTTTTCTTACTGTTGCAATGGTCTGGTAGAGAGCGGACACAATGGTGCAGGAAAAGAGAGGCGTCTCTAAGAAGATGGTGACGGGGACACGGATTTCAGCACCTGGGGAAAGGGCTGTCCTGCTTCACTGTGTCCAGAGGCGCCTCGTGCGTGGAGGCCCAGAAGTCGGTGACCGGGAGATTATGATGGACAGGACAGCCACTGCCGGCCGGCTTTGGTTTTCCCCCTGAAAGAAAGCTTGTGGGTGGCGGTGATGGGGGCTGTGAGGCTGAGGAGGGAGACTGTGTGCAATGGTTGCTCTGGAGAGTGGGGGAGCAGACCCTTTAGGAGAATAGAGTAAGCGTTCTGGGCCAGGAAAGCGCCTGTTTTGGGTTTTGCAGTCTTCCATAAGACACCCGGCGCAGCATACTGGTCACTCTCAACTTGCCTGATTATCTTAGCGGTGGTGGCCCTGGGTAGGGCCCAGAGGATGCAGCAGGCAGGGTGCACATGACAGGGCTGGGCCGTCCTGGGGCAGGCCCAGATCACAACAGCAGTGGGCATGGGGGAGGCTGAGCCGCTGCTCTGGGCAGCAGCCAGAGGGGCTCATTAGGAAAAGAGGGAGAGAGGAAAGGAGGCCAGAATGAAGCAGGAAAGGGAGTAGATGTTCCTGCAGAAAAGAATGTTCCAAGCATTTTATTTATTTTTATTTTTAACATGGGCTCCATGGTGAGAACTTCTGGTTCTAGCTGTTGCTTTTCTTTGCTTCTGTCAATATGGGATGGAGTTGAATTGGCAGATTGAACTGTTGTGCTCTGCGGGTGGGGATATGGACCCACAAGCCTATCTCTGACAACAGTGTCATGCTGGCCGCTGTCACTCCTACCCAGCTGGGCCAGGCGCTGGGCTGGGAATTCTGGCCCCAGGGGCTGATGTGAGGATGAAGTTCTTCACTTACCTGTTATGATTTTTTACCATCAACTACCCCTGCTCTTCTTTTGGGGTGAGAGGTGGGACTCATCTTGGAGAGAAGGCTTTGCTTTGCCCTCGGGAAGGTGGACAGTTGAGAAAAAGAACGTGAATGGCTGGGCTTCATGGTGCGAGTTGGTTTTGTGTGCTTTAGGGTGAGAAGTCTATTTTTACCATGGGAGAAGGGTTTTGTCTTTGTGGCCCAAGAATTTGAGCACCTTGCTAGAAGAGTGTTCCAGCCAGATTCTCTCTTCACCTGCTTCTGGAGTTTGGGGTTGAGCAGCTTGGAGTGCATAGAACCTTGGCGTCTCTGGTTCAAAGTTCTGCAAATGGGCCAAGCCCAGTCTTAGAGCCATGCGGGCGAATCCAACAGTGCCTGGACCATGCCAGCACTGGAAATGAGGCCCCTGGAGAAAGGAGGCCTAGACTCTGGAGAGGGAACACCAGTCCTGGGGCCTGGCCAATAAACAAGGACACAGGGATCTTTGAAGAACAAGGTTTGGTCTTCCTTCTCAGAGCTGTGATTTCTTGAATGGTTCTCACGAGCTCCTGGGAAGCTGGAACTGGACCAGTGGAGCCCGGTATTCTCTGTTGTGGGGAATCCAGGGTTGCCACTCATTGGGCAATCCTGGAGAGCTACAGTCAGGGAGAAGCTCGTAGAGTTCTATGCCACAGTGACTGGCCAGGAAGCTCAGAGCAAGAGGCAACAAGACACAGCCAGGTCAGGGGTAAGGCCTGCCAGCACTCCAGAAATTCATGCAATGAGCTTTCTGCAAGGCCTCACGCAGGCTCTGGAAGGCCACCTCTAGGACGATCGGGTCCTACAGGTGGGCAGAGCTGGGTTTTATTTCGCAAGATCGTATGTTCAGAGGTAAAGCCTATAGGGGTGAAGACCTGGCAGGTGCATTCCACTAATCTGGCCATGGGAGGAAGAACACCCATGCTTTTTCTGAGTGGCCATGTGCTTTTGTGGCTCTAGGAGTCAGGGTTAGAGCCAGATTAAGAAGAAAATGGAACCCCAAATGCTGTGAGTTTCAGGCTTCTTTGACCATTCAGGTAAAAAATAACCAGCGCCAAGTGGATCAAGCTTGGTGTGGGTGTGAGGGAAACAGCATGGGGCTGTCATTTCAATCAGGGCACAAACCCTGGAGAGAGAATAAACACTTTAGAAGGCACTTGACCTTTTAATGTGGAGTTCTAAAAATGGAGATTGAACACAGTGATGCTTAACAGAGGCAAAGAGAGCCAGGCTGCTATCAGATTCTTTCTACCCAGGAGTCTGACTCCCCTCCCTGGCACCAGCAGGGCAGCCCTGTTACCTGGGTGAGCAAAAGAACAGCCTGTTATTTGAATGAACCTGAGGATAGTTCTGTTACCAAGGTGAGCTGGTAACAGCCCTATTACCTAGGTGCACCTGGAAATAGCCTGTTACCTGAGTGAACCTGAGAATAGCCCTGTTGCCTGGGTGAGCCTGTCAACAGCCTGTTAACTGGGTGAACCCGAGAATAGCCTGTTAACTGGGTGAACCTGAGAACAGCCCGTTACCTGGGTGAAACTGAAAACAGCCCATTACCTGGGTGAGCCTGAAAATAGCCCTGTTGCCTGGGTGAGCCTGTGAACAGCCTGTTAACTGGATGAACCTGAGAATGACAGCCTGTTACCTGGGTAAAACTGAAAACAGCCCATTACCCGGGTGAGCCTGAAAATAGCCCATTATCTGAATGAACCTGAGAACAGCCCTCTTACCTGGGTGAACCCGAGAGCAGCCTGCTACCTGGGTGAGCCTATGAACAGCCTGTTACCTGGGTGAACCTGAGAACGCTGTTAGCTGGGTAGCAGCCCTCCTGCTGGCCAGAGGAGCTGAGGCTGGGCGAGGAACCCTCTTGTTGAGTTTAGACATTTTGTTTCTCCCCCTTGCTTTGCTTCGTTACTATGTTAATCTCTTCCTCTGTATGTTTTAGCAGCAAGTGTGTTCCCCTGGTTAGAAAACAAGAATCTCTTACCCAGCTGGGCCTTGTCCAAACCCTAGCATTTACTTTAAACTTCTTTCAAAGTGCTGGGTTGCAGTCTGTGGTGGGGGACATCCCTCGCCCCAAAGCTCTCGTCTGGCCTAGGGGAAGAAAAGATGAGAAGGGCTCCTCTCCTTCTGGTCCTCCTTTCTCTGAAGCCCCTGTCACCCCGCAGGGGGAGCTGGCCACACACGTCCCACTGGGCTGCACCCCAGTGCTTTCTGGAGTCACATGGAGCCTGTGCAATCAGAGGGCCTTTCGTGGAGGGTTATCTGTATACAACGAGCCTTCTTTTCAGGCATAATTTTAGCACATTTTAGTAGGAAAATTCTGTCTGAAAGGATGCCAACTAAAAAATCAGATTGTGTAGAGTGGATAAAAATACCCCGGCTACTCTGCAGAATGCCAGCCCTCCTAGTCCACACAGCTCCAGGGAGAGTCCCATTTGCAGGGCGCTGCCTCCTTTCCAGCACCAGGAAGGGGGCGCAAAGGCCATTTGTCCTCTGACTGCCTTTTTCTCCAGGTGAACTAAAAGTGACCTGAGTGCTCAGCTAGGGGCATATGGAAGGGACTGGGAGTAGACTTTGGCTGCCGAGGTCCAGTGGAAGGGAGGGCTGGCCATGCGGCTGCAAGGTGTCCCAGACTCAGACTGAGTGGCAGGCCACTCTCCTCCCTGCTGGGAGGCGCTTTTCCTCTCTAAGGATGCTGGATTTTGAACTTGGCAAAGGGACGTAAACTACTCCCTAAGCCTCTGTGAAATTGATCTCTACATCTACCTGTGTTCAAGGCTGTTTTCACTGACTGTCTCTGTGGCACCACAAGCCATGGGATGGGATCAACTCTTTTGTTTTCATTCAGATTTCATAACTAATTTCTGCACTATCGATCACCACCACCAAGCTGGTGACTCACTCTCTCCTCAAGGAGGCTGGACCCCACATCCCTCTGCCTTTTCCGATCTGTTTAAGCAGCACTGACAGAGGAAGTGAAAAATCCAACAAGACTTTTTCTTTCTGAGTCAATTGCCTCACGAAGAAAGAAGCTGGAAAGCAAGTGAACATCCTTTTCTCAATGTCTAGAAAATGACGAGATTCTGCCGTGCCGTGTTTCCTGGAAGCCTGAGTAGAGCAGGTGTCCTCCTATCTCATGGTAATCTCAGGTTACTCTTGTCTGCAGACGCCTGGGAAACTCTGAACCAAGTGTCACGTGTCTGCAGATGCATCGCAGCAAGGGACAGCTCAGATGCCAGCAGTTTCAGGTGTGCCCAAGGGCGCTGGGCAGGGCCGGAGGGGTGGCAGCTTCCCAGTGCTGGCAGTGACTTACAATTTATAACTCTGTGAGCAAGCCACGGGGTAGCGCCCCTCCTGGGGTCCCTGCCTCTCCACCAGGGAGAGGCTGTCACCCTCATTCCCATAAGAAGGCCTCAGGCCTGGCCACAAGACGGGTGTGGCACTGCGGAGAGCATGTTGGCAACTTGGAAATGGGGGAGAGGTTGGAGCGAAATGTGATCGCAGAGGCGTAGGCTGCCCCTATTTGCATCTTACCTTTGACTAAGATTTTTTTTTTTAGATGGTGTCTCACTCTGTAATGGTGCAATCTTGGCTCACTGCAACACCCGCCTCCCGGGTTCTAGCCATTCCCCTGCCTTAGTCTCCTGAGTAGCTGGGATTACAGGCACCCACCATCATGCCCGGCTAATTTTTGTGTTTTTAGTAGAGACGGGTTTTGCCGTGTTGACTAGTTTGGTCTCGAACTCCTGACTTCAAGTGATCTGCCTGCCTTAGCCTTCCAAAGTGTTGGGATTACAGGCGTGAGCCACCAGCCTTGACAGATTTTTAAAGAGAAGGCGTTTGAAGTCCTTGTGATGAATTTAGGAGAGTAAGTGTGTTGACAGCTCTACCAGGCTACAGTTCAAATGCTGCTGGGTTCCATCCAATAAACAGTCGAGCTGGTTCCCTGCAGCTCTCCAGAGGAATAAAGCCATTGCTTGATGCTGGGTTCTCACTGCCTGTGATGTGCACCCCTCTGACAGCAAAATGAAGCTGATGGACATCTGATCAGAATCATGTTTCTAATACATAAAATAAATAAAATAAATGATCAGGTTTGGACATGTGCCCCTCCCCCACCAAATCTCATGTGGAATTGTGATCCCCAGTGTGGGAGCTGTGGCCTGGTGGGAGCTGATTGGGTCATGGGGGCAGATTTCCCTCTTGCTGTTCTCATGATAATGAGTGAGTTCTCGTGAGATCTGGTTGTTTCAAAGTGTATAGCACCTCCCTCTTCTCTCTCTCTCATCCTCCTGCTCTGGCCATGTGACATGCCTGCTTCTTCTTTGCCTTCTGCCATGGTTATAAGTTTCCTGAGGCCTCCCCTGAAGTAGAAACCTATACAGCCTGCAGAACTGTAAGCCAATTAAACCTCTTTTCTTTGTAAATTACAGTCTCAGGTATTTCTTTATAGTGGTGTGAGAACAGACTAATCCAAGAAAACACATGGGATGGGTGTATTGCACTTTCTAAAGATAGTGTGACAGTTTCCCGAAGGCCACATTCTTTTCTTTAATCTGAACTTGTCACTCTCCCATCAAGTCCATTTCTCTACCTCCTGGAATTCAGGAAACCCTGAGAATCCTTGGACCAATAGAATAAGGAGGGAGTGATGGTGTACCAGCTCTGAATGTAGCCCTTGACCATTCCAGCACCTCTTCGCTCTTCATGAGAAGGAGGCTTGTTTAAGAAATACAACTGCCTAAGACCACCGCACTGTGGGAAGGCCAAGGCCCGTGTAATGAGGCACCATGTTCAGAGGAAGAGCAAGGAGCACTGAGGAGGCGGTAGACTCAGTGGAGAGACATGTATGGGGGATGCTATGTGGTCAGAATCAAGCTTCCCAGTTGAGCCTCCCTTACTCTCTCCCCCAAGTCCATTTCTCTACCTCTTAGAATTCAGGAAGCCCTGAGAATCCTTGGACCAAAGAATAAGGAGGGAGTGATGGTGTACCAGCTCTGAATCCACAAAACTGGCAGCAAAAGAAAATGATTGCTCTTGGTCATTAAGTTTGCTTTTATTTTGTTTGTTTTTGGAGCAGGTGGTAGTGTTCCTCAGCAATAGAAAACCAGAGCACAGGATTATCAGGTAAATGAATTATATTAAATCACAGGAGGTGATTGTTAATTTTATGTGTCAACTTGACTTGGCCATGGGGTGCCCAGATATGTGGTCAAACAGTATTTTGGAGGAGATTAACATTTACATCAGTGGACTGAGGAAAGCAGAGGCCCTTCCTAATGTGGGTGGGCCTCAGCCAATCCATTCAAGGGCTAAATAAAACAGGCAGTCCTTCCCTTGAGGAAAGGAAAATTCTTCCCATCTTATGGCCTTTTTTTTTTTTTAATTGCTTTTGGACTTGAATGGAAAAATTAGCTCTTCCTGGGTCTCAAGCCCACAGTCTCCAGACAGGAACAGACACCATTGGCTCCCCTGGGGTCCAGCTTGCTCATTCGCCCCACGGGTCTTGAGAGTTGCCAGATTCTCCCTCTTTCTCTCTCACCATCGCCCCCACCCCCACACCCTACTGGTTCTGTTTTCCTGGCTAATGCACAGATTAAACCAAGAATACCAAAAAGAACTCTGAGAGTCTATGCGCCTGGCTCTCACTCATCAGCAGGCAAGAGCAGTAGTCAGAAGACACAGCCATGCATTCCTTCGCAACAGAGATATGTCTTGAGAAACGTGTTGTTAGGCAATTTTGTCATAGTGCAAGCATTCTGGAATACACTCATACAAACCTTGATGGTAGAACTTGCTATACACCCAGGCTGTAGAGTTCAGCCCATTGTTTTTAGGCCACAAACCTATACAGCATGGGACTGTACTGAGTGCTGCAGGCAACCAGACACAGCGGTAAGTATTTGTGTATCTAAATCTATCTAAACGTAGATAAGGTACAGTAAAAATATGGTATAAAAGATAAAACATTATGCCCCTCCATAGGACAGCTCTTTAAAAACGCAGTTGTCTGTGCAGTCTGTCCTTTGCTGAAATGTTGTTGTGTGTGCATCACTGTACTTAGCACCTCGAATAAGTAGAGGCATGTACAGGTCTTGGGACAATAACAGGAACTCTAAGAGACAAGATTCCTGCCCTTTAGGGAGCTTACATCCTGCTTGGAAAACCCATGGAACATGAGTTAATGATGCACATGGATGCATAAGGGAGAAGTAAAAGTCCAGGCCTCCAGGCCAGGCTTCAAGAAGTTTGAACCCCAGGGCAGGGTTTCAGGGCAGCTGGATCACTTCTCTGGAAGGATGCACTGTGGCAAGGTGGAGAGGCTCCCACGGCCCAGGAGAGTGACTGGTGGTCTGTTTGCAGACAGCAGAGATGGGCTGTCTGCAAACACAGTGAAAAATGCAGGTTGTTTATGTCCCTGGGGTAAGCCCTGCCAACAAAGGGACAGGCGCCAGTGGAGAAGGGTCAGCCTCCTCTAGGACAACTCTGGGAGACTTTCTCTGAGCATCCCAGGAGGCCCTTCAGGGCCATGCCTGTCTGCTCACCGCAGTGACCTTGACCAGGCAGTTCCATGGGCTTCTTTCCTGAACACTCCCCCGGTCCCAAGTAAACTAGCTGATGGCTGAAGAGGCTTTGCTTCCATTCTTCTGTCTGGACTGCATTCCCGTGGACATCCTGGGAGAGGACATCCACGTCCACATTTCAGCTTTGCGCGTCTCCAGCTTGCATGTTGCTGAGATTTGTAGATTCCATCTTCCACCACTGCTCTTGCCGCTGCTCCTGAGGGCAACTGCTATTGTTGTAGGCCTGCTAGGCACTAGGTGCTTCACTTCCATGGTCTCTAATCCTCACCACATCTCAGCAAGGCAGGTGAGAGAGGTTCCATTTGACAGAGTCGCCAATTATTTAAGGTGCCACAGCTGATCCCTGAGTCCTGTCTGCCCCAGAGCTGGTGTTCTCTGTAGCCCTTCCTTGCTCAAATGCTGCCTACCACGTGCAAAGCATGGGTTCCCAGCTGGATGAGGCATCAACCTGTACCTTTGGCCCCCAGACCATGTCCACCTGCAGTGGGTGCAGTTGGTTACACACTTGTGCTGACCACTTGCTGTGCCAGAGGGGATTTTTGTTACTGGCAAGACGTAGACAGCAACATGCCCTCCCATTATTGGATAGGGATGCTTTCTTCCAGTGTCACTCAAAGCAGCAGCGAGACTCTCTTAACTTGCCATGCTGATGCTATTATTTCCTTAAAGTCACGAGACCCTGGACGAGAGCAGCGGCAGGGCGTGTGAGTTAACATTGCATGTTTTCCTGACTCCACCGCCACACTCATGGTAAGTACCCCGTACATGTTGTCCAAGGCATGATTGCATTTTTCATATCTTCTGTTTAACCTTCTTGTTGGCTGTAGTACGTCAATCCAATTTGAGTTTTCATTGCACACAGAGGTCATAGCATAGCTTCTTGCACTTGTGCTTCTCTGAATGGAAGCCACTTGGATCCTCTAGGTGTTTCTCCAATGAGCAGGGCTTTCAGCAGGACAAATCATCTGGAAAGCTAGGAGGTGTGTCTGGCAGCATGTGGGAGCAGAGCTGCGGTAAAAGATGCCTCCTTGTCTGCCCATCTCAGCTGTTCAGCAGACTTCTCGCTGTCCCCAGCTGTCCTCTCTCTCATCCTGATGACTCCTTCCCACAACTCCTCCCTGGCTGCCACCCGGCCCAACTGCAGCCTGCATTCGCAGTTACTTACACATGGGGCTTTCTTGTTTCCGCGATGGCCAAAGCCTCTTCTGAATTTACCTCCATGACTTTGTTATATATTTTGCTTCTTAGTGGGTGCTGGCCTCACGGTGGGCTGATTAGATGGTTTTCATTACTTGCGGGCAGGCCTTTGGGCCTCCTGTGCAGTTTCCTGAAAATATTCCATCTGCAGGTGGGAAGCCCAAGCCCCTGGGCAAATTATACCATGAGTGTGTCTTGGCAGGGGTTCTGAGTTCAAATGACTTGTGCCATGGCTCAAACATTCCCCAGGGATTGTGTTGATCTGAGCTCATGATGGTGGGAAGCCAGCCTTTAGTGTCAGCCTTAACACCTGACCTGACCAGAGGGCGAGGACTTAGTGTGAGTAGGGACACAGCAGGTCCCAGGAAAGTCTGCTGAGTGAATAGGTGAATAAAATAGTCTCAGGCCCTGGATGTTATTCCCTCCTTGCCCCTACTCAGAACTCCTCCTCACGTCCAATCAGAGCTTGTCTCCTCTCTGCCAGGAGGTCAGTCCTGGTGATTCCTGGAGTTCATGCCTCCTGTCCTGCCGTGGTTCTGTGGATTGCTGGCTATTGTGGGGAGCTCTCTTCCTGGTGAGCTTTGCAGGGCAAGGTCCCAGCAGGAGAGCAGAAGCAAGATGTGTGACATGGACGAGGGATTCTTTCCAGGGGTGAGACCCTGCAGGACTGTACTTGTACTGCAAAGTACAAGGGGTGTTGGAGGATCTGAGGAAAGGCATCCACCAGCCCTCCTGAAGTCCTGGCCTGTGGCGAGAGAGGCAAGTCAGAGCATGGGGCACAGGCACAAAGGGAAGCTGGCAGGGTCTATGGAGTGCCACCACCGCTAGCATGAAGTCTGGCTCTATGTCCACTGCTGGGCCTGGGGCCCCTTGAGGTCAGCGAGAAGGGCCAGGCCCAGAGGAGGGAGGGCAGCTCTGTGTTTGCTTGTCACTGTAGAGGACCGTGACACCTTCAGGATACAAGCTGGTGCTTCACTTCCAATTCGCAAATCCCAGGCAGAATCCCTCTTTTGGCTAGTTCTCTACATGGAAGGGGGTTCTGGAAAGATAATTCCGGTTACATCATGTGTAACCCAGGTTCATCACATAATACCAACCATGGCTGGATCTCAGATTTCTTTGTGTGCCCTTGAGTGTCTTACCCAGGGCAGATACAAACAAGTGATGGGGAGGAAACAGGCTAAGGGGGTAAATACAACACTTTTGTTGACCCAGCCTTCATTATGGCTTCCCTACTGATGGCCATACCTGCAAATGCTGGCCCCTGCCCCAAGGCCATGACAAAGAGCGCTTAAAAGCCATCTGTGTCCATCTCCAAAATCTGGTCACTTCAAGAATGATGTGTAAATGGCATCATACAGTACGGAACCTTTTGGAACTGGCTTTTTTTTTTTTTTTTTTTCATTCAGCATAATTCCTTGGAGATTCATCCAAATTTGACATATCAACAGTCCGTTTCGTTTGATGGGTGAGTGGTGTTCCACAGCATGTGTGTGCACAAGTGTTTAACCATTCACCTGTGAACTGAAGGACATCCAGGCTGACGATTACACATTTTTGACTACTACGAATAAAGCTGCTCTGAACATTTATGGTGCAAGTTTTTGTGTGAATGTCAGTTTTTATTTCTCCGGGATAAATGTGCAAGAACACAACTGCATGGGGGTTGCATATTTAGTTTTATGAGAAATGACTAAACTGTTCTTCAGAGTGGCGGTACCAGTTTATAGTCTCGCCAATACTTTATTATTCCTACAATAAAATGTTACTAAGTTAATTGTCGGGGAGGACATTGGTGGATGTGGCCATAAAAAGACAACAGAGGGGTCCTTTGGGTGACAAAAATGTTCAGTATGTTCGGTGTCTTGACTGAGGGAGTGAATACACCAATGTGCATGTGAGAAGATTGTATAGAACGAGACACACACATGCGCAAACACACACAGAGATGAGTCCCTGTGCATATAAAACTGGGCAAATCTGAACACGACATGTGGATTGCATCCATGTCAATACCTGACTGTGAAATTGTATTCTAGTTTTGCCAAGATGTTACCACTGGGAAAACTGGGTAAAAGTAACTGCATGTAAATCTGCAATTATGTAGCAATTGAAAAAATTGATTAATAAGTATCTATGACATTTGTTAAAAGGCAAGCCTGTGAAAAACATGATACATTATTACCAGTCGGGCCAATGTTGTTGTTATTTGCTTTTTTGCTTTTAGGGTCCAAGTGCTGGTTACTCAGATTCCCAACCTCTTCTGAAGGCCGTCCTTCCTCCACACAGCTACGAGAAGAGGCCTTTTCAATGTAGACCCTTGCTTTTCCCCTTCACCCCCGGCCCCGTTTTAGGGAATAGAAAAGTGATTTGGGAGGATTAGACTGAGAGACCCGAGCCTCCAGCAGATGGGCAGGCGGAAGAGCCGTCAGTGCTGCTGGAGATGCTGCGGGGAGGAGCGCGTCTGTGAGGAAGGACCGGGGCTTCAGCACCACCCAGTTGGAACTTCGTGATGGAATTCTTGGCACACCAATTCTAAAAACCAAGTGTGAAACCTACTAGAGTGATACTGTGGAGAATCTGTGGGCTGAACTGTCAGGCCCGCCACTGCCCTGTATCAGCATGGAGAACTGTATCTCATGGAAGGGCCATTGGGTAGCAGCCGGTGCTAAGTGGGGGTGCGGTGTGCATTCCTTGGTTCATTTTCCACTGATGTTTTGGAAATTGGGCTCCATAAGAGCACCCAGAAGTGCTTATTAAGAACCACCTGTGCTCTGCTGGTTCCTGAGGTGCCGGATTTCCTCCAGGGAAATGTTGACCTTTATGATAGACTATCTTATGACCGAAAGCTTTGCAGCATTAAAATGTGATCCGTCCCATTAGATCGTCATATGAAACCTATAAATAACCCAGAAATGAGATCCTGTGACAACTATTTATTTTCACTCTTATTATTTAACATAAAGATTGGCTATTTACAGCCAGGTTGCCAAGGTGGCCATTGCTTCCCCAATCCTATTATTCCCTCACTCTGACTTGGGAAGTGGGGCTTGAACCTGGAAGAAGGAGAGGTCCAGTGGGGTGGCCCCCCTTCTTGGAACCTGGTCTCCTTAGGGACCCAGTTTTCCTCACCCCATGTATACTCTGGTTATCTCGCTGAAAAGCCTACTGAGCCTTCTCCATCTTGCTGGTCTTAGATGTGCATGATGTGTTCTCTCCCAGTACCTTCGACTTTGAAAGAACTGTGAAGGCTCTGAGATTTGACTCTTATTTGCAAGCTAGCAACCATTTTCCTGGGTGCTGGCAGAAGACAAGAGACTCCTGGGTAAGAGACAAAGGACAGTTACTGACAGCAGTAAGAGTAGCCAAGGTATCTGCACTTTTGTGCTGGTTGCCTGAGCCCCAGTTCCCCCAGGGCAATGCGAAGAGGGTCAGGTGATGCCTGCCTGTGCATCAACCAACGGCAGGAGAGGAAGCCTGAACTTAGGGAACCCAAGGTTTCGGTAAGCAGCTGTGAAAGGAAAATAAAACTAGGGACCCCAATTTACTCTATCAAAGGGATAAATTAAGCTGAAAGCTGAGTTGTGTAAGAAGCTGCCTTTCCTTTTGTTCCTAAGCAGATAGCTTCAGATGAAAGGCTAAGTATCTCCACAGGTAGCTACTTTATGTTTACCTTATCTTACGTAAAGTTCATTGATTTACTGAGTGTATTTAGTATTCATTCCATCAATTTTTTTTTTGATGAATCACCTGTTTCTTTTCTTTTGCAACATGTGGATTCAGTGATGTGACCATACCCTCCCTCTTTCCCCTCCAGCCTGCTTTTCTAATTTAAATACTGAAGCTCTCCAAATCATCCTAGGAGAAAGACAGAGACCACAGACTGTTTCTGTGATTCCGTGTTTATTTCTTCTGGGCATTTCCGAATTGCTTGAAGCCTGTCTCAGATAAATTTAGTTTACACACACCTGCCTTTATTTATTCTGGCCATGTCCTCAACCTTGGCAAAATAAACTTCCAAATTGATTGAGGCCTTTCTTAGATAACTTTGGTTTACACATTTTGTCCTGCCTTTGTTCGGCAGGGAAACTTTATCTTATACTGAACAATAGCATGCCTTTTGTGCCAAAGGAAGACACTCTTTCTATCTTCCAAGCATCCATGCAAAAATAGTCTGGAACAAAGAGCAGTCAACATCTCATTCTTGATACACGTAAAGTTGTGAAAGACCCATGGAGAACTGCCTCCTAGAGACCATACCCTAACTCTTATTTAACTAAAATTTGTTTTCTTGAATCAACTCCTCCCTGAAATTGCGCAAGCGATGGCCTAGTCTCAGCTCTACTGCTACCAAGCCATGTGGCCATGTGTTACAGCCATGGATAAATGACATTTGGCTCTTCCTTCAAGAAAGACTTGCTGTTGGGGTGTGAGGAATGCACGTAGCTGATGGCCTCCAGCTGTGGCACCTTCAGGAGCCCCTGCAGCATTTAAGCTGAGGCTGTATTTTTCTTAGGCAATCCTCAACCAATGCCTGAGGATGAGAGGGCAACAGGGCCTGGACATCTCTGCCCACTGTACGGCTTCTCTACGCTCTCTCTGCGCTGGAGC
>NW_016107368.1:6308162-6448970 GCF_001604975.1 Cebus imitator
TGGCTGGAGCCTCCTGTGGGACTGGCTGGAGCCCCCTGTGGGACTGGCTGGAGCCTCCTGTGGGACTGGCTGGAGCCTCCTGTGGGAGTGGCTGGAGCCTCCTGTGGGACTGGCTGGAGCCTCCTGTGGGAGTGGCTGGAGCCTCCTGTGGGACTGGCTGGAGCTTCCTGTGGGAGTGGCTAAGACTTTCTCTTGGATGTGCCACCAGCTGAGGCTCTCCTACCCCATCTTTTTTCCTTCGCTCTCATCATTCAGAGGTGTCAGCCCGCACCATGGTGTGGTTTTCTCTCTCTGGATATTTTGCTTTCTCTCTCCATATCTTAGGTGTTACTTCCAATAAATTTTTTGCACTTCAAACTCTGTCTTGGTGTCTGCTTTCCAGAAGACCAAACTGACACACTTGATAGAAACAACCACTCAACTGAGTGGATTAGAAGAATTATCTAATGAATGTGAGGCTGAGCGAGGTTTCCCCAAGACTCCCTCTGAGCTTCTGTGGGGAAACTCTTAAGTAGTGCCCATCTTAGAGATATTTTAAACATTGACTTCCTATTTCCTAGGAACCTGTTCACAACCCATCAACTTCTTCCACGAAGCAGGGACAGACTTCGTTTGAGCCCATGTCCTTGGGCTTCTAGAATTGCTATTTGCTCTTGCTCATCCTTGTGGACTCAGCTCAAGGTTGCCCCCCTGCCAAGGTCCCCCAAACCTTCCTCTTTTATAACAGTAGTTTGTAAATATCTGTATCCCCTGTTAGATGGTAGCTTTTATGGATGTAGAATCCGTATTATTGCCAGTGGCCAGAACAATGCACACAGTAGGTGCTACATAAAAATTTGCCAAATGCATAACAAATGACAGATGTTCCAAATGGTTAATTTGCCGTGTCCTGAGTCTAGTAAATGATTCCAACTGCCTCCTTAAACTCCTCAATTCTTTTTGCTTTGTCCTCTCTCAAATACCCTCAGGGAGTTACCTTACAAAAATTGTCATCCTTGTCTTAATAATTGGCAGTAATACTTTGCACTCACAGTGAGTTATCAAATGTCACTCCTGCAGTGGAAGAGAATATGAGTAACCTCCTAGTTGGTGACATTCAGGAGCTATAGATGTCACACAACAGAATTTGTAGGCTCCAAAAAGAGGTTTATCAGCATCTTTATGGGAGTTATTCCAGCCTAAACTGTACTGAGACATGAACTTTCACTGTGGTCACCTCTGGAAAAACCCACAAAGATGAGAAAGGAGGTCCTTAGCCTTAAGGACTTCCCCAGAGAAGAAACAGCTGGATTCGTTGGAACTCTATTTGTTGCTGAGACATGTAAGTTCTTTGATCAGGCCGATGGCCATTTCTGAAACCACAGAGATCCTCCACGCCCCTGTCTTTTCCTGGAATGGGCCCTGATAATTTCAAAACATTTCTATTTTTCTGCAAGCCAACACCCTTCCTAAGCACACAATGTTTCTGGACAGTCAGACGGTTTGGCATATTTTTCAAACCTCCGGGGATGACAGGTTCAAGTTGTCTGTGCTGTTATATGGCATGTCTAATAACCCACACCTCAAGACTTGATTTTATGTTTAGCAAACCATGAGATTGCTCTTTGACATCCACCGGCGTGTTTCGTCACCTCGTCTCTATTTCTCTTTAACTATGGCTGGCCAAACTGTAACCTGAGATTAGGTTGATGTCAGTGAAAACAAAGGAAAATAAATACCTTGGCACAATGCCCCATATTACGATTTTGCAAGTAGTAGGTATGCTTGCTCAATGAAAACATTCCCCATAACCCGTCATGACTTATTCCCACTTGCTGCTTACATGGTTTGGGAAAATAGTCTTTACTTATTTTTTCTGTATTAACATGAAACAGCATCTTTCAAGCTCATCATCACTTCCTCTTACAAACTCCCTGGCAGCCACCTTCAGCCTTTTGATCACTGATTTTGTGTTGCTTCATTACCATGATTATTATGAATGCTGAGGTGTTTGCGCTTTATTTTTCTTCTGCATTTAGTCAATTGTTTTAAATAAATGACCAATGTGATTATACGGTATGAATTGTTTAATATTCTGTCTTTTTTCGTCAGTATTATATTGTGAGAATTTCTCCATTGCTGCTAAATATCTTCAATGTATCACTTCTATTTGTTGTGAGATATATTTATTATAGTATTATACCATGGGTCATAACTTATGTGGTCATCTCTTATGTTTTGACATTTAGAGTGTTGTTAAAATTATATTGTTATAAGTAATGCTACAATGAATCTCATTTGATATAAATCTTTGTGTAGTTGTTAGGATCATCTAGGCTTTAGCTGATAAACATCCTTTGTTGGACGTCTTGTTCACATCCCTTGTAAGAGAACAAGAAATCAAGCTTTGTTGTGCTAAGCAGCTGAGATTTTGGGACTGTTTGCTATTAGCTGTATTTTGCATAGTTAGTCAGTTACCAGGCTGAAGAAGCACCAGCATTGCCATTCTCCCTCCAGAGTTTGCACAGAGAGCCCAGAGTCAAGGGGGAGCTCCCAAGTGCATGGCTTAACACATAGGAAACTCACCCTTTCCACCCAGAGCCCATTGGCCCATGGCAGTCACCTGGCCCCGCCTACCTGTGAAGGAGAGGGGTTTGTATTTTTCTATATACCTAACACAGAAGAGAACAGCATGTTCACGGGCAATGATAGTATCCTCCCTGCATGAAAACTGGCTTTTTCTTAAGGTAGATGTGCTAGAATGGGAGTTGAGTTTTGCCAACTTGTTTTTTTCTAAGACACACCATTTTTATAGTTCCATCACTTGTTTTCTGCCCTTGTAAAGCCCTTTATACTCTTTGCTGATCTAAGAGGTAAAAATATGCTATCTCGTTGTTTTCATTGTTCAAATTAAATCTTAATTTATAATTTTGCATCTCTTTCATTATTATTTAGAGGAAAGATTTTCAGATATCTCTTATTCATTTGCATTTTACAAGTGTTCAGTAGAGTTATAAAACAATTACCCTGAAAATTCTCTGAGCATCCTATGCCCGTGTCACTGTTAGACCTCAAATATTTTAAAACAGTCCTGGTGGCCAGGCGCAAGTGGCTCATGCCTGTAATCCTAGCAGTTTGAGAGGCTGAGGCAGGCAGAACATTTGGGACCAGGAGTTCAAGACCAGCCTGGCCAACATGGCGAAGCCCTGTCTCTACTAAAAATACAAAAATTAGTGGAGGGCGGTGGTGCATTCCTGTAATCCCAGCTACGCAGGGGGCTGAGGCAGGAGAATGGCTGGAACCCAGGAAGTGGAGGCTGCAGTGAGCTGAGATTTTGCTCACTCCAGCCTGGACTACAGACGGAGACTGAACTCAAAACAAACAAACAAATGAACAAACAAACAAAAAACAAAAAAAACCTGGCAATGGTCCTAGCACCACTCACCCTTGCTCTCCCTATGGCAGTGTTGGTTCTGGAGTACAGATCTGTCTCTGGGATCTTCCTATATCTTGTAACTCACCATGGGTCTCAGTTCCCTCTCCTTAACGAGGCTTTAACAAAACAAACTTCCAACAAAAAACCCACTCTTAATTGTTCGGATCCTGAGAGGAATGGAAAGTTCAGGAATGTCCAGAACACTTCTACAGACAATCTGAGTTGGATGGTAAAGGAATGGTGGTTTAAAGGAGAAATTTTGTTAGTACCCAATGAAAGTCCCACAGAAAAATTTAATTTTAGAAGACAATCTCAAAGAAACATTTGTGGATATATGTGGAACTCAGCATCTTCTCAGTTACAGGATTCAGCAGGCACAGCCAAGAATTTCAGAAACTAGAACTCTCAGATAGAGGTTAATTGCTAGTGAACAACTCAGTGGATGAGAGAAGCTACAGAATAGACATAGAATGATCTAAAGGCCAACTAAAAAATATATTCATTATGTTCAAGCAGCACACATGGAATATTTGTGGCAACTAACCATGTCCTAACCAGAAAACAAGTATTTATTAAACAAAAATTTGATAGTTACACAGACACCATTTTCTGATTTTAATGAAATTAAGTTTAAAATCACTTAGTATGTACGTATGCATATATATGCATACATATATTTAGAATGGAGTGATAAAACATTATATTTTAAAACTTTGGAATTAGTTTGTTCCTGCATTGCTATAAAGAGATACCTGAGACAGGGTAATTTATAAAGAAAAGGGGTTTAATCAGCACACAGTCCCACAGGCTGTACAGAAAGCATGATGCTGGCATCTGCCAGGCTTCTGGGGAGGCCTCAGGAAACTTACAAACATGGCAGAAGGTGGGGTGAGGAGCCAGCATTTCATGTGGCCGGAGCAGGAGGAAGAGAGGGGAGAGGTGTTACACACTTTTAAACAACCACACCTCACAATAACTTACTCACTATCATGAGAACAGCACTAAGGGGTTGGCACTGAACCATTCATGAAGGGCCACTCCCATGATCCAATCACCTCCCACCGGGCCCCACTTCCAACATTGAAGATTACAACTGAACGTGAGATTTGGGTGGGGACACAGGTCCAAACCATAGCAGGAATGCAGCTGAACTAGTATTCGGAAGAAAATAAATATTTATATCAGAAGGTAGAAATGTTCAAACTTAATAGCAAAGTAGAAAACTCAGAAAGACATAAAATTTTAAAAACCGCGTAAAACTACAGAACGTAGAAGGATGAAAGGACAAGAAATAAGATGAAAAACTGATGAAATAGAAAACAAATATGAAATAGAGAGAGTCAACAAATCCAACAGCTGGTTCTATATGACAACAAATAAAATTGACAAACGTAGTCAATATAGATTGCGAGAGGGAAAAAATCCCCAAAACTTAGAAGGTACAAATAAGACACACCAAGAATGATTAAAGGCACAGCATGAGAGACAGAGACTAAAAGTAAGAGAAGAATAAGAACAACAGCAGCGACAACAACTACAAAAACACAGAGAGATGAATAACTACCTCCAAAAATGTAACTCAGCAAAACTCAAAAACAAAAATCACCCCAATTGATTTTAGCCATTAAAGAAATGGTTTAAAAATCTATTCTGCTTAGTATCATACACAAGATGCTTGGACCAGATGTTTTCATAATGGAATTCTCCCAAACACTCAAAGAACAGTTCTCCCAATATCATACAGAATGTTCCAGAGAATAGAAAGGAGGGCCTGCCCTCTGAGTCATTTTCTGAGGCTACTTTATTTTTTATACTAAACAGACAGGAAAGGGAAAGATCACCTTCCTTAGAAACCCAGACATGAAAATTCTAATAGATACTAGCAGAGTCCAGCAATTTGTAAAAATAAATAGATCACGACAAATCTAAGTAATTTAAAGAATGTATTACTGGCTTTACATTAGAAAAATTTTCAGTGTAATTCACCACATTAACAGTTTAAAATTCTACATTTATTTATAATACAAACTTATGGGAAATGGGGAATAGAAACAAAAAGTTTTAACTTGGGAAAAGGCATCTACCAAATAAATGTTAGAGCCAGCAGCATAAATGGTGAAACGTTACACAAATCTCTTTAAAGTAAAAAAAAAATCTGAGAATGCCTGCTATCATTCTTTTTATCCAATATTTTACTGAGCTACTGTCATAATATATTAAAAGGAAATAAGAGGTGTAAGAATTTCCAAAGGGGAAGAAAAACTGAAATGATCTGTGGATGGTAAGATTGTTTACATAGAAAATCCGAGGGTATCTACAGAGAAATGTTTAGAATCAGTGAGCATTTTGTCATCTCGCTGGATATGTGTCATATATATGAAAATCAATGTGTTATCCATTGTAGCAGATAACATAAAATGCAATTTAAGAAACATGCCATTTATAGTGGCAACAAAAATACATGGTAACTAGGAATATAGCTAACGAAAGCCATGAAAGGTGTTTATGAAGGAAATTTCAAAATGTTATTGGAGTACATACAAGGAGACTTGAATAGATGAGGCAATGAAGATGTTCACGGATGAGAAGACTTGTAACACAAAGATGTCCGTTTCCTCAAATTTTCCAAGAATTCACTGACACTTCAAACAATGTTCACAAATAACTTTTGGAAATTTAGCAAGCTGATAAAAAACTAACATGGAAGAAGAAATGGAAAAGAATAATCAGGACTGATCAAGGTAGGAAGATTTGCTTACCATATATTTGGACTTCTTTAAAAAATAGATCAAAAGAACAGAATAGAGAACTTAAAAATAGACTTGTACGTATGTGGAAAATTAACAGGACAGGGGTGTCCTTATGAATCAATGAGAACGTGATGAACAGCCGAGTCAGAACTGTGGAGGGAAGTGTTGAAAAAAAAGTCAAATTTTCCCCTGATACCACCACCAAACATAAGGTAGATTAAAAAACTAAAAGAGAAAAGTAAAAAAAAAAATTGAAATATATATATAGAAGAAGGTATTTATATTCTAAAATTGACAAGTATTTCCCAAAAACCAAAAGGTAAATTGATAAAACAAAAACTTTATTCATTTGGCTATATTAGAGGTAGAAACAAGCATAAAAGACAATATGAAAAAAGTGAAAAAAGTGGAGGGTTGGGTAGGATGGCTCACACCTGTAATCTCAGCATGTCAGGAGACTGAGACAGGAGGGTCACTTGAGCCCAGGAGTTCAAGGCTGCAGTGAGCTATGATCATTCCACTGTATTCCAGCTTGACTGTTAAACTGAGACCCCATCTCTAAAAATAAACAAACAATCCCAGTGGAAATATTAAGTTTTAGTTCAGGAGACAATATTTGCAAACATATAACTGACCAATAATTAGTATCTAAGATATATAAAGAACTCTTTTGGTTTCTAAGAAAAAAAACCTAACAATTCAATTGAAGAATGGGCAAAAGAACATAGGTGATTTACAGAAGGCATGTCCTCAAAGATCAACAAACATGAAAATCTGCTCGCCGTCACTGGTAATCAGGAAGACGAAAATTGAAATAACAAGTAGATTGGAAAAAATAAAAGTTGGCAGCACTATACGTGGGTGGGGACATCGGGAGTCAGGAACTTTCTGCCTTCGAGAGTAGGAGAGTGAAATAGAAGACTATGGTGATAGACAGTTTGGCAGTATCTGGTTTAACATGCATCCCTCTCTGAGAATTTCACTGCCGGGTGAAAACCTAGAGAAACTTATACAGACGCCAAGAGAGTCATGCTCTAGAATGCTCATAACAAGGTAGAAAATGCATAAACAACTTAAACATACATATACAGGAGAATGAGTCAATAAATTGTAGTAAAGTCTACATAACGTGAACTGTTTTCCTTTTTTTTTTCAAAATAAACTTTTATCTTAGGTTCAAAGGCACATGCGCAGGTTTGTTATGTAGGTAAAGTTGTGTCACAGGGGTTTGTTGTACACATTATTTCATCACCCCAGTACTAAGCCCAGTACCCAATAGTTACTTTTTCTGCTCCTCTCCCACCTCCCGCCTTCCACCCTCAAGTAGGCCCCCGTGTCTGTTGTTCCCTTCTATGTGTCCATGTGTTATCATCATTTAGCTCTCACTAGTAAGTGAGAATATGTGGTATTTGGTTTTCTGTTCCTGCATTAGTCTGCTAAGAATAATGACCTCCAGCTTCGTCCGTGTTCCTGCAAAGAACATGATCGCATTCTCTTTATGGCTGCATAGTATACCGTGGTGCATATGTATCACATTTTCTTTATCCAGTCTACCATTGTTAGGCATTTAGGTTGACTTCATGTCTTTGCTATTGTGAATAGTGCTGCAGTGGGTATACACGTGTACGTGTCTTTATGGAACGATCTGTTTTTCTCTTCAGCAAAATGAATGAATTAGCATTGATAAATCTCAAAAACATTATGTTGACTAAAACAAATAATTTACAGAGGGATATTTACAACATGACAACATGTATAATTTTATAAGGCAAAATATTATATACTGTTCATGGATACATAATAAAGAGTAAACATATAAAATACGTGGGGGACATATGAAGGCCACAATTAGGGTGGCAGTTACTTTAGGGGGTGGGTGGGGGACGCGATTGGTGAGGAGTATTCAGGAGTCTTCAATGATCATGTAAAACTTTATTTCTTATGCAATAAACAATATAATGAAATCTTCAGATCTTTTAAAGTTTTGTAGATTATCTGTGGGGTTTATCATATTCTTGCTAAGTGTAGGCACAATGCTATACAGCAGGTATCTAAAACTTACTCTTTTTCTATAATTAAACTTTATACCTCTTGAACAGCAACCCTTCCATATCCTGCTCCCCTGTTCCTGGTAACCACCATTCCACTCTCTGTTTCTATGAGTTTAACTCATATAAGTGGAGTCATGCAGTATTCTGGCTTATCTAATTTAGCATAACATCCTTCGGGTTCATCCACACTATCACAAATGGCAGCATCTCTTTTTTAAGGCAGAATAATATTCCTTTGTGTGTATGTGTACCAATTTTTTTTATCCATTCATTTGTTGATGGACATTTAGGTTGTTTCCAAACTTTGGCTATTGTGAGTAATGCTGCAACAAACTGGTGGTGTAGATATCTCTTTGAAATCCTGATTTCAATTCCTTTGTATATATACTCAGAAGTGGGACTGCTGGATCATACAGTAGTTCCACTTTTAGTTTTTTGAGGAACCTCCATGCTGTTTTCCATCACAGCTGCACCAATTTACATACCCGCTAACAGTGTATAAGGATGTCAATTTTGCTACATCCCCACCAACACTTGCCTTCTGTTTTTTTTTTAAAATAGGCATCAGAAAATGTGTGAGATGTGAGGTGATATGATTTGCATCTCCCTAGTTATTCATGATAATGCTGAGCATCTTTTCATATACCAGTTCACTACTTGTACGTTTTCTTTGGAGAAATATCTATTTAATTTTTTTGCTCATTTTAAAATTATTTTTCTGGAGGTTATTGAGTTGTAGGAGTTTCTTGTATATTTTGGATTTTAACCCCTTGATATATGGCTTAGAGCTATCTTATTCTATTTCACAGTTTGCCTTTTCACTCTGCCGTTTGTCTCCTTTGCTGTGTGGAAGATCTTTAGTTTCATGTAGTTTCACTTGTCTATTCTCTCTTTTATTGCGTGTGCTTTTGGTATCATATTAATCACTGCCAAGACCAATGTCATGAAGCTTTTCCCATACATTTTCTTCTAGTAGTGTTACAGTTTCAGGTCTTGTGCTTACATCTTTAATCCATTTTGAGTTGATTTTTTGTTTTATGTCAGATAAAGGTTCAATTTTATTCTTTTGCATGTGGATATTCAGTTTGGTCAACACCATTTGTTGAGGAGACTGTCCTTTTCTCATTGTGTGTCTTTGGCATTCTTGTCACAGGTCAGTTGAGTATATGTGTGGCTGGCTGGGTAGTTGGATCAGTTGTCATGGTATTACAGGGTTTGCGTACAAGAAACCCATATTCCACTTAATCAGCCCCAAAGGGCAAGAATGGTGATGCTGGCAATTCACACATGCCAAAGAAAGCCTTAAAGTGCTTCCTTTAAGTGAAAAGATGTAAGTTTCAACAATAAGCCAAGTAAAGTATTGTATGCTGAAGTTGATAAGATCTATTTAAGAATAAATCTTCTACCTGTGAAATTGTGAAGAAAGAGAAAGAAATTCATGCTTCCTTTTGCTGTGGCATCTCTAACTGCAAAAGTTTTGGTCTGTGTGATCTTTTTTACACCAGTACCATACGTTTAATACTATGGCTTTGCAATATATTTTGAAATCAGAAAGTATGATGAAAGCACCTTTGCTCTTCTTTCTCCAGATTGCTTTGGCTACTCAGGGTAGCCAAAACACAAAAGTTATGGCCACAGTGCAGATGAGTGCTTTATATAGGGGTTGGTACTATCCACGGTTTCAGGCATCTACTGAAGAAGGTCTTGGAACATATCCCCCATGGATAAGGGAAGACCACTGTAGTTATTATGGTCCCCAGTATAGAGATGGGGATTCTGAGGCTTGGAGAGGTTAAATAAGTTGCCTACCAATGCAGCCAGGAAAGGATGTCACAAAGAACAAGTGCCTCCTGCTAATAAGAAACTTTAGAACCCAGAAAAAAAAAATGGCATTTCTATTAGTAACTCCATTGGATAACCTTTCACACAGTGACAGACTGGAAATGCTAACAGGACAATTCACACTTGCTTATGCTTTTAAGGTGGAAAAAAAAAATACAACAAAACATGGCTCCTGCTCTAAGGCAGACCTCAGGCACTGAGAGAAGCCTGCCATCATCCTGTCTCTCTGATGACTCAAGTGTAGAAACGTACTAGATTTTTGAATATGTGGGTTTGATTTGTGACAAGTTGCTGATGTTCTTTGGCAACATGTCTACTCATTCCGCTCAATTAGGCAGCTAGAAATTACTGATCAAGCATTGAGGGATTTTTGTGAAGTTTTTAAAGAGACTCAAAACTGAAATTTAAATATGGCAGTAGGTTGCAAAAAAAAAAAAAAAAGAAAAGAAAAGAAAACTAGCATATCATTTTCTTCTTTTGATGAATTAGATTTGAACTTTAAAGTAAAGGAAACCAATCTGGTTTCTTTCTTCTGATGTCTTTCTTATCCATGTGTAATCTTCATGGTGCAGAAAGTGAAAGCCCCAGGCTAAGGTGGTGCGGTGGTTTGAAGCAAAACTCTGGGCTGTGCCACGTGGACTGGAATCTCCGCTGAATGATGTTGGACACGTTACTTAAGTACCTTGTGCCTCAGTGTCCTCATCTGTCACAGAGGATACTAACCCTCGCAGAGTTATTGTAAAAGTGAAATAAAGAAAAATATGTAAAGTGCTCAGAAAGGGGCCTGTCATAGCGTAGCACTTTGTAAATGTGTGTGATTGTAATTTCCTCCTCAGTTAGAGGACACTGGCTGATTTAAACCCCAAACTTATTATTGCTGATAATGGGAGTGGGTGAGATATTTTATAACATTATCTTTTAAAAGAGGAACTTTAATTGGGTGAAACAGGATACGGAGGTCTTTCCAAACTTGTCACCTTCAAACTCAAACACTGTGTCACTAGCTGAGGGGTGGTTATCATGACTTACAGGCAGCCTCTTCACTCCTGGCTTTGATTTCTGACTGTACTTGGAGGAATACCTAAAGGTATATGAGAAAAAATAATCCTCAAGAATAGAGGAGTTTTTACCTGCTTCTGGGAACAACGTGAAACAGCAATCTTAGGATTTCTTTTCTTTTCTTTTCTTTTTTTTTTTTTTTGTGACAGGGTCTTACCCAGGCTGGAGTGCAGTGGTGTAATCTTGACTCACTACAACCTCTGCTTCCTGGGTTTGAACAATTCTCCTGCCTTAGCCTCCTGAGTAACTGGGATTACAGGCACATGCCATCATGCCCAGCTAATTTTTGTATTTTTAGTAAAGATGGGGTTTTGCCATGTTGGCCAGGCTGGTCTTGAACTCCTGACCACAAGTGATCTTCCCGCCTCAGCCTCTCAAAGTGCTGGGATTGTAGGTGTGAGTCACTGTACCTGGCCGTTTCTGGGATTTCTATAATTCCTCAGAGCTATTCATCAAAAAATTGAGCATCTACTTCTAATATGCTCCAGACACTGTGCTAAGTGCCAGAAACCATCTGAAGGCTCCTAACATGTTAAAATATATTTGTGATTATGTCTGTAACTCAAGGATCCTGGAGGTCAGAAACCTGTTTTTCTTTTCTTTTTCTTTTTTGACAGAGTCTCACTTTGTCGCCAGGCTGGTGTGCAGTGGCATGATCTCAGCTCACCGCAACCTTTGCCTCCTGCATTTAAACAATTCTCCTGCCTCAGCCTCCCAAGTAGCTGGGATTATAGACCTGCGCCACCATGCCCAGCGAATATTTGTATTTTTAGTAGAGACGGGGTTTTACCATGTTGGCCTGGATGGTCTTGATCTCTTGACCTCGTGATCCACCTGCCCCGGCCTCCCAAAGTGCTAGGATGACAGGCGTGAGTCACCGCGCCCGGCCCTTGGTTTTAAATATACCTGTCCAAAGGAGATAATTAACTTTCGGGTGAGTCTATGTGCCTATCTCTCCTTCCTGTCTATAAGGTCCTCCTCTTACCTGTGGCCTGACCCTTAGCCATCACTGAGTTGCACTAGGGATGCATTTGTACCCAAGCAGAGATCATCAGATCCTCTCTGCCGGGATATGGCAACAGAAACTTGCACAGGGAGAATCAGTTGGGCACCACGCGAGTTCGAATGGAGGGGCCAGGTAGAGCCTTCTTGGCTGGTCTGTAGGGGTCCAGGTAGGTCACGGGGAGCAGAGAAGCTACCAGTCAGAGAAGGAAGTTGTTTGCAGAGAGAAGCTAGGAAACCTAGAAGCCTCATAGAAGACCTCAGGAGTACCCCTAGGACAGGGCTGGGACTGTCTCGGTCTCCAGGGGGCCTTGGAGGCCCTTGAGACGGACTCTGAATCCCTGTAGCAATCTTCCTCCATAGCTAGGCAGCCCAAATGCCTTGTCTAGGGCAGAACATGCTTCCAGAGGATTATATTGTGCTTTCAGGGAAGAAGAAACAAATATATCTTGTTTTCTTGTTATTGTTGATGTTCTATTTGTTTTTGAAGAAAAAGGATGTCAGCTGCCCCTTAGAGCCTACACAAGTAGTAGAAGCTCCTTGCAGATAGGCTGAAAAGGAAAATAGCAAAACATACAAATCTTTTCTAATTTTTCTTGCCAGCCCTCCCACCATGGAAATGGCCACCACAGTAGTCTATATAGTCTGATAACTCATGATGACACACACAGCTAATTGTAGACTTCTCACGCTCTCCTCATCTCACGAATGGGTTGAGCTTTCAGGTGCTCGTGGATTCTGGTCCAGCAGATCTGGACAGGTGTTTGGGAGTCTGCATTCCTGACAGCTCCCAGGCATGTTGGAGCCTCTGTAAGTAGGAGGCTCCAGGAGTCCCAGGCACGGGCAATCCTTGAACAGCTGTGGTCTACCTGAGGGGGCTGATGCATTCTGTCTATTGTCCCCTGCCCCCAGGAAGACCAATCTAAGTTAAGAATATCCAATCAGCTATGCAGCCCTTAGAGTTACCTGTTGACTTCAGTGATGCCGTGGTGTGTGTAGAGGAATGCATAAGAACACCGTTCCGAGAGAGGTGTTCCACTCCCAGCTCTGGTTCCTGTGAGCACAGGAACACCATTGACCTTGAGGGAGGGAGAGTGGGAGGTGGGGGGAGAAAGAGGAGAGGAGAAGGAAAACGGGGCAAAACATTAACAACTACAACTCTGGGTTCTGGTTAAGGGCACACAGGGGTTCATGTTGCTATTGCAACTTTGCTGTATGACATTTTTCAAAATAAAAAGCAGAAACAAAAATGGGCTGATAATCTAGAGAGGAACCCACATATGAAGACATGGCTGCAATCACGGTTTCCAGACTTAGCAGATGAAAACGCAGGTGGCCCAGTACACTGGCATTTCAGATGAGCACGGGCTCACCTTTAGTAGATGTGTGTCCCAAACACTGCAAATCATCCTTTCCGAACATTGAAGGAGGGGAGGCCTCTGCAGAGGGGTTTGCATTTTCACCCTAAGGTAGACTGCGAAAGAAAAGGCTTTGTTTCTATTAAAAGAACTTGCTGTACAAAGAACTTAAAGTTGCTGACTGAGGAGGGTGGGTTTGCAGGAGGCAGGAGTGGGGTCACTGCCTTCACCTTCTTGGCCTGGACTTTCCTCTTGACTGGCATTTCCTTTGTGGACCCTGGGCATCAGTGGCTCAGCTGACGTCACCGGAGTGGCACAGAGTGGGAGGATGTATGTTGGTTAAGAGCGCAGAGTGCTTTTAACCAGTTCTGGGTGCAGCGTAGTCTGTGATTGCATACACGGTGCATGGGACGTGAGCATGCGCTATGTTGGTGTCCATCGGAAGAAACAGACTCGAGCAAAATTAATGTAGAGAGTTTATTTGGGTCACGGTTGAGGACTGCAGCCTGGGCCACACTTCAAATTGCCTTGGGAAGTGCAACAGAAAACAAAGGAGAGGCTCAAGTACGTGTGTGTGTGTGTGTGTGTGTGTGTGTGTGTGTGTGTGTTGTAAAAGACAGTGAATCAGGAGGGGGGCCATTACAAAGTTGTTTGTGAGGAATTCTCATCGGTATATAGAAGTAACATTGGTTAGTGATTGGCTGCACGTTGTTGAGCTCTAGGGTATGAGTTATCGTGTCCAGCGTAGGGCATTTTACGGCTACTTGGAGTCAGTCTGGAGCACACACTGCAAGAAGCTTCAAGAGGTAATTACTCAGCTCAAGGGGGGAGTGAGACGTGCCTGCAGTCACACACGGTCATATTTCAGTGCCTCTCTGGGCCTGATAATTAAAGGGGGCTCGCATTCCACAGATTAAAAGTTTCTTTCCTTTCTCACTGGTCACTGAGTCTGTTTCCACTCCTGCAAAAGGGAGGCTGGTGGTGAGGACTAGGCGGGTGCATGCACGTGCGGGCCTGAGCTCAGCCTGGCCCTTCCTGTGTGCAGGGCATGTGAGTTATGACAGTGCTTGGCCTCCTCTTGCTCCTCTTGCTCTCTGGCCTTCTAAGGAAGGTTTGGGTTTGCCTGCTCAGGTTCCAGGCCCTGTAAGGGGCTGCTGCAGACTGATTAGAAAATGGTGAGATGGAAGCAGTGAAAGTGATTGGCATTAGGAGGGACCAGGGGCATGTCTGGAAAAGAGGAAGGTGAGCTGGGAGTGGACCCAGAGAGAGGTGTAGGCAGGAGGGGTTCTGAGCAGCGGCTGTGGGACTCGGTGTGAGAGGGTGCGGAAGGCTGGGGTCATGTCACGTGCCCTGTGGGCAGCAGCTTGCAGCTTATGGAGGGCTCTGGGAAACACCCACGTGCTTTTCCCAGGTGTTTGCAGATGGCTGTGTAGTCCTGCCACGGGAGTCGGGAATGGTTTGACCGCATACCGCCCCTCTCCCATGTGGAGCTCCTTTGGCAGTCAGGCACACTTGGCTTCCAGATTTTAATTCCTCTTTTATTGTTCCCGTAACTGCAGAGCGTGGATGGAGAGGATGTAGAACAGAACGTTCTCAGAGAAGCCAGGCGAGGCCAAAGCGTCCCAGCAGCCGCCTGCTCTGTTTCTGGCCTGTTTTCTTCCTTTCTGCCCAAGTACATATTGGGCTTTAATCCTGGGGTCCCAGAAGCCCAAGCCTGCTTAGGGGCGGCAGTCTCAGGGCTAACTAGCTCCTCACTAGGGAGACTTCTCTTTTCTGCCTTTCAAGAAAGGGAGGAGGGCAGGAGGGAATCGCAGGAGAGCCGCCACATCCTTGGATGTGATGGAACGCAGAACTGGAAGGAATGAGTGAGGGATTGTTCTAGCCACGGCCTTCAACACTGCCTCCCACTGCTGTAGGAAACGGTGACCGCTCCCTGCAACCCTTAAATCCAGACTGGCCAGGGTCTTGCCGTGACCAATCAGCTTTGGGATTCGGGTGAGGTGAGCGAGGCACTCGCCTTGGGAGTTCAGTTTAATGGTGTGCAAGAAACTCAGTCATCAAGGTCAATCGTATTTGAATGCAATCATTTAAAAAATCAAAATTAATGCCAACACAGTCCATGGCGGTTAAATAGAGACAGACTCTGTGGTGAGGCTATGAAGTAAAAGGAAATGAGGCCGTGGGGGAAATGAAGTAGTGAGGCCATGAAGGAAAAGGAAACTGGCTGAAGCAAAAGGAAAAATGAACAAAACCGACCCTCTCTCTGCCCCCCAGTCTCATCTAGTCAGGAAAATCATCAGATAAACACTCACGGAGGGACAAGCTACAAAACACCTGCCTAGTTCTCTTCCAGAGTCAAGGGAGGACAGGCAGCTAAAGACAGGCTCAGGAAGTGTTCGGGAGAAGGAGGCCAAGGAGAGGGCGACTGCAGGCCCTGTGCTCCCAGAGCAGCAAGGGACACCAGTGGGACAACCTGAGGTTCCAGTTTGGCTCATATAGTATTTCGCCCAAGTTAGGTTCTTGGTTTTGATCACTGCCCCGTGATATGGAATATGCTGACAGTAGGGAGGTTGGCTGAAGGTCATGTGGGAAATTTCTCTACTATTTTTGCAATTTTCTATAAGTCTAAAACTGTTTCAAAATAAAACTAAACACAATAGTCCCCCCTTATCCATGGGGGATATGTTCTCAGTACCCAAAGGGGATGCCTGAAACTGCAGATAGCATGAAACCCTGTATGTACTACATTTTTTTCCTATACGTACATACCTACGGAGAAGTTTAATTTATAAATTAGGTATAGTAAGAGATTAACAACAATAACTAATAATAAGATAGAACAATTAGCACTTTGAGGCCATTATTTAGTCAGATAAGAGTTACTTGGGCCAGGTGTGGTGGCTCAGGCCTGTAATCCCAGCACTTTGGGAGGCCGAAGCAGGTGGATCACCTGAGGTCATAAGTTCGAGACCAACCTGGCCAACATGATGAAACCCAGTCTCTTCTAAAAATACAAAAAATTAGTCAGGTGTGGTAGTGCACGCCTATACTCCCAGCTACTTGGGAGGCTAAGGCCAGAGAATTGCTTGAACTCGAGAGGCAGAGGTTGTAGTGAGCCGAGATCATGCCATTGAACTCCAGCCTGGACAACAGAGAGACTCCATCTCAAAAGAAAAAAGAGTTACTTAACACAAGCACTGTGATGACGCAGCAGTCAATCTGATAATCCAGGCAGCAACTAAGTTACTCATGGACAGGGGCATCTCCAGCTGTCGATACTGGACAAAGGGAGGTGGGGTAGAGCAGGACGGCCTAAGGATTCACCATGCCACTCAATGGCACGAAATATTAAAACTTCTGGATTGTTTATTGCTAGAATTTTCCAGATTTATTATTTCCAGACCACAACTGAATGTGGATAACTGAAACCAGAAAATGAAACTTTGGATAAGGGAAGACGACTGTAAATCACCTGATCTGGCAGGGCGTGGTGGCTCACGTCCATAATCCCAGTACTTGAAGAGATAGGCTAAGGTGGGAGAACAACTTGAGGTCAGGAGTTTGAGACCAGCCTGGCCAACATGGGGAAACCCCATCTCTACCAAAAATACAAAATAAATAAATAAATAGCCGAATGTGGTGGTGAGTGCCTGTAGTCCCAGCTACTCGGGAGGTTGAGGAAGGAGAATTGCTTGAACCCAGGAGGCGCAGGTTGCAGTGAGCCGAGATCGTGCCATTGCAGTCTAGTCTGCAGACTTTGTCTTAAAAAAATAAAACAAAACAAAACAAAATCACCTGACCTGGCCGAAAAAGAGAAGAAGAAGAAAGAGAAGGAGGAGGAAGAGGGGGAGGAGGAAGAAGAGGAGGAAATAGACGTCTTGCACCATTGGAAATCATGAGTTGAACCTTGAGCATGGCCAGTGTGAGGACATGTTTGACATCTAGAGGCGATTTTGAGATCTTTGGGTTTGTGAGTCTGAGGTTCAAGGGGAGGGTCTGCCTAGAGCTACACTGTGGGCCATTGCTGGCCTGGAGTCCCCTTCAAGCTGGGAGCCTGGCTGAGGGTGCCGGAGAGCAAGTGTAGACCTGGAAGTCAGCAGGTGAAACTTGAACAGCAGCGTTCAGAGGGCAGAGTCTTAGATCTTGTTTCTGGACGAAGAAGCAGAACAAGGCATGATTAGAGAAACTCTGCTGATTCAGCCTGCGGAAGGTGGCAGTGGGAGGCCAACATTTGTGGTGTTTGAATATGCAGGATCGCTCTCTGGTGAAATTGCATGCCGGCAAAAAGGACCTCACAGTCTTCAGGCGGCATTACGAGTTTGTTGTTTTCATTATAAAGATAAAACTGTTTAATTTTAAGTGATTGTGTATTCATGGCAGCACGAACCCTGGCCTCCCGGTGTGTTGAGGGGTCTGAGTGAAATTTTCAGGCTGGTGCTTAGCTCAGTCCTCGCTGCGTCTTGCTTTGTGACAAGCATCAGGCAGGAGCTCCTCACAGGGGAGGGACAGCTTTGAGGAGGGCTTGCCCAGATGAGGTGGAATATTCAGGAAGCCCTGATATTTCTGAGTGGAGACCCCCACCTCCATCTGTTCTGAGTGGGGAGTGAATTCCTAAGCAGGGCCGCGTGGGGCACGTGCTGTCACAGCATGTGTGGAGTGGGTAGGGCAGATGCTTCTTTGGTTCTGAGGAGAAGAAATGGGGCCAGGAAATGGCTATGTGTACACTGGCACCACAGGCAGGAGGCCCCCATGTGGGGGCGTGACCCCAGCAGCCTTATCCCTTCCCTCAGGGGCAGTGGTGCCCTGAGCAGTGGCAGCCGTTCCTGTGGAATCCGTCCACTGCCCCCTTGTTTTGGAAAGTCCTGGCTGCGAGGCCGGCACGTGTGAGTCATCCTGTGTCCCACGTCGCTCGGCAACCTTTGAACTTTGGCTCATTTATTTATTAGTCGGCCTCCATTTCCTTTAACTTGCCATTTTCTAAGCAAATGTTCTCTGTTTATTAGTGTTTCAGTCCTAAGGTATTGTAATACTGCCTTGACGTATTGTTTCCAGTTACTTAAAATGCTGCAGTGAGAAGGACCAAGGGCTGTTTCAATACCCGCTGCAGCCTGGAGGAGGTTTACCCCAGTGCTGTCTGCCTTCGATTTCATTTGCTTAAACCCAATCATCTTATAACATAGGAGCCATTCAGTTTTCCTTTGCTGAGAGTGGCAGTATTCCTGGAAGCCTATCAGGGTTATTAACAGAGTGAAAGGAATGACAAGGAAATAAAGCTCTGTGTGTGTGTGTGTGTGTGTGTGTGTGTGTGTGCCTGTTCGTGTGTACGTGTGTATGTCTGTGTGCATGTGTGTTCGTGCGTGTGCGTGTGTGTACGTGTGTATGCCTGTGTGCATGTGTGTGCGTGCGTGTGTACGTGTGTATGCCTGTGTGCATGTTGTGTGTGCGTGTGTGCGCATGCTTGTGTCCGTGTGTGTTCGTGCGTGTGCGCATGTGTGCGTGCGCGTGCACATGCGTGTGCGTGTATGCGCATGTGCGTGTGCGTGCACGTGTGCGTGCGTGCGCCCATGTGTCCCTAAATCCACTTAAAACAGTATGTGTGTGACTTTGCTCTCTCAGCCCGCAGGGCCGGGGATAGGCTGTGATTTGTGCTTCCTGCCGCCGGGGAGTTGTAGAGGTTCTCTCCCCGGCCACCGCATGCTGAGTTACGGCCCAGGACCACGCGGTGTGCAGGGAGCAGCACCCGATGGCTTTGTTTGCTTTGCACTCAGTGTTACCACAGAGCGCCCTGGAACTACCAGATAAGCGAGCCGGTCTCCACTAAGCGGGAGCAGAAGCAGAAGACGGAGCGGTGTGGTGTCAGATGACTGCCCCCCAGTGTCCTGGTGAGAGACTGGAGTGCAAAGGGGTGTGCAGGATGCAGCCGAGGCAGCGGGAGGGGAGCCTTGGGGCGGAGGGAATTGTGTGAACAGAGGACACAGGAGGGTGGTTTATTCAGAAGCAAAACGCCCCAGCCACAGTTCAGAGTGCTGCCAGGTGTCAGCTCTCTGCAGCGCCCTCCGTGGTACAAATGCTGTCACATGACATGTGTTCTCGGGGTGCCTGGGTCCCCCAATGGTTGTCAGGGGTCCACACTGCCTCTTGGTGCTGCGTTCTACCTCACCAGAGCTGTGCCTGGAAGGACAAACGGCTGCCCGTCACTGGCTCCCAAGGCAGCCTCCTGGTTCACAGCGCACATGTGTGTAAACCATTTAAAGGCCCCTTTCCAGGACACTTCCCCTCGGCTGGACACAGCCGGGCACCCAGGGCCAGGTGCGCCAAGCCCTGTGGCTGTGCAGGAGTGGAGCTGATTCCACGGAGGCCCTGCAGTACCCACTCCGTGGACTCTTCATCCACACAAACTGGTGGTGGATGTGATCCTCAAAACATTTAAACGTGGTTTGAATTTTGCCCTAGTCTCACTCAGAGGGCTGCGCTGGCACTTCCCGGAATGCTGTGAGTGAGATGGGTGTGAGTGGGGTGGGGAGCTGGCCCACACTCTCACGGATGGGCAGCTGAGCATGCTGCTCGGAGGGGCATCTGCCTGAGCCTGGGTGGCTGAGGGGGACAGGCCAGGAGGAGGAGGGCTGGGGATGGTGGCTGGTGGTCCCCGCAGTCTCACAGGTGCCTTCACTGGAAGGGAATGTAGGCCCACAGGGCTGAGGCATGGGGAACTGGGGAGCAGTGGCTGGTCTGCTGGACAGGCAGGTGCTGCCAGGCTGTGACGGCATCAAGAAGTCCTGGGTTCATTTGCTCCTGAGGGACCCAAGGCATCCAAAGCTGCCCTGAGCTGCCCACCTCCTTCATTGCTCAAACAGAGAAGGCAGCCTTGCTCTGAAACAGGGTGGGAGTAGTGGAGGCAACAGCATCAGGAGACTGTCCAGAGGAATTAGTTTCCGAGTAAAAAGAGAAAGAGAATATGTATTCTCTCTCCCCCCACACCTGTCTTTGCTCAGAACAGAAAACAGGTAGAACCTGTCCTTTTGGAGCCTCTACCTCACTGTAAACAAATACACTAGCACTGGTTTGATGTTGCAGCTCTTGTGCTGGGCAGGGAGACCTGTGTCTTTCTGCTGTTGGCCATATGGGGCAGACTCCATCCTCTAGCCTGGGGGCTAGACCTGCTGCAGTGTGGCCGTGCCTCCCTCGAGGCCAGCTCGGAGTGGCTTTGGGGCAGCTACAGTTCTACAGGCCAGAGAGCCATTGTCTGTATTTGATGGCCAAATCCTTCATATTTTTCTTGTGTGTTTGTGATGTTGCGGTGGGTTTAGGGGTAGATTATACAGCAGGCAGGAGGAAGTTGCTTTTTACAGTCAGCAGGGGCCAAAAACTGTTTTGTTTTGCAAAACAACCTCAGGAGCTATTTTGGTTGAGGAAAGATGGTTTCTAAAGTAAAATTGTGAGACGAGGAGCTAACTTCTTCCTCCTGTGGAGCATCCTGTGTCACGCAGGAGAGAGACGAAGGGCCCGCGAGCTGGAGAGGCGGCCTGGGGTGCGGGTGGCCCAGTATATTTCCATGGCCAGGCAGCGGCAGAGGGCTTTTAGGGACAGGTGCCTGCTGGCCCACTCTTAGTGTGGCTGGGACATGCAGGGTACTGTCCTGTGGCCTCCAGATGTCCTGCAAAAGTCTGGGACACGCGACTGTCCTTGTGGGAGGATGCCCAGAGGAATTTTGTTTAGTGGGTGGTATGCCATATTTGGGTTGCCAATTTGAAGAGAGAAGAAGGCAGCCCCGGGAGACGGGAGGCTTGAGGGACTGAGAGAGCACCTGTCCTTAAGCTCCTGGTCCTCAGGAGGACAGTACAGGGCTGCTAACTGTCACAGAGGCCCAGGTTTCCCAAGTGCTGGACTGTTACATTCACAGCACCCAGCAAGAAAATGTCAGCAGCTGGCCGGGTGTGGTGGCTCATGCCTGTAATTTCAGCACTTTGGGAGGTAGACGCAGGTGGATAACCTGAGATCAGAAGTTCAAGAACAGCCTGGCCAACACAGCAAAATCCTGTCTCTACTGAAAATACAAAAATTAGCCAGGCTTGGTAGTGTGCACCCATAGCCCCAGCTACTTGGGAGGCTGAGGGACGAACATCGTTTGAGTCTGGGAAGCGGAGGTTGCCGTGAGCCGAGATTACGCCACTGCACTCCAGCCTGGGTGACAGGGTGAGACTCCATCTCAAAACAAAGAAAAAAAGGAAAAATAATAACAATAAAAAAGAAAGTGTCAGCGGTTGCTTTTTGCAGAGGAGGAAACTGAGAATGTGCGAGGCTCCCTGAGTCACCTGACCTCCCGGGCAGCTAGGAGAGCCAGATTCAGGATCAGAGGAAGGCGAGTGTCATGTTTGAGTAGCTTATTTTGCTTCTTGACATTATCATGATTATGCAGTCTGTGATAAACACTGGGTCCTTGGTGAATGAGGAAGAAGGAAGGCTGCCTGCTTGTGACAGAATGACGGGTGGACTGCATGTCTGCGAGTACTAGCCCAAGCCAGCGGAAAAGCCGAAGCTGCTCACGTGTCCCCAGACAGCTGCATCTGTCCAGCACTGGCAAGGCTGGGGAGTGGAGGCCGGGGAAGAGGAGCGATGGAGGTTCTCAGCGCTTTTCCAGACACTTCCACCAGCATCTGGGTCTGCAGCAAGGAAAGATGGTTCTCCAGGGCCCACCGCAAAGTCCCTGTAAATCTCTCTCTCTCTCTCTCTTTTTTTTTTGAGATGGAGTCTCATTCTGTTGTCCAGGCTGGAGTGCAGTGGTGCAATCTTGACTCACTGCAAACTCTTCCTTCTGGGTTCAATTGGTTATCCTGCTTCAGCCTCCTGAGTAGCTGGGGCAACAGGCATTGACCACCATGCCCAGCTAACTTTATGTATTTTTTTGTTTTTTTGAAACAGAGTCTCATTCTGTCGCCCAGGCTGTAGTGCAATGGTGAGATCTCGGCTCACTGCAGCCTCTGTCTCCCGGGTTTACACAATTCTCTGCCTCAGTCTCCTGAGTGGCTGGGATTACAGGCTCCCACCACCATGCCCAGCTAATTTTTATATTTTTATATTTATATTTTTAGTAGAGACGTGGTTTCACCATCTTGGCCAGGCTGGTCTTGAACTCCTGATCTCATGATTCACCTGACTTAGCCTCCCAAAGTGCTGGGATTACAGGCGTGAGCCACTGGGCCTGGCTAACTTTTTGTATTTTTTATTTTGTATTTTTATTAGAGACGAGGTTTCACCCTGTTGGTCAGGCTGGTCCCAAATTCCTGATCTCAAGTGCTCTACCTGCCTTGGCCTCCCAAAGTGTTGGGATTACAGGTGTGAGTCACCACATCTGGCCAAAGTCTCCATAAATCTCAAGAGCCTCTGGAAGGCCCTGCTGCCTCTCAACCCACAACACTAGGGGGGAGGGTGCTTGCTAAGGAGCTCACCTGGAAGTCCCCTGGACCTATGCCTACTCACACCTGCCTGCACACCACCTCCAGATAACCTGACTTTGCTCACATCTTTAGGCTGGACCAGCAGCGCCTCTTGTTGGTGGGCACTAGCTTGGCACATATGAAGAAGGCCAGGAGAGGCAGGTCTGGGGAATCTTGTAGGATGTTGGCCATGCCCAGGTTATAACAGATGAGGCAGAGATGGAGTAGCTCAGCGGCCCTGGGCCTCCTTTGTAATGGCGTCACGACAATTTCCTCTTCCCAGGGACACATTCATGCCTTAGACTAGGAGTCAACCAATCTTTTTTAAAAAGGGCCAGCTAGAAAATAGTTGTCTCTGCCAATCAGCCAACCAGATAGTTCCTGTTGCATATTCCTTAAAAAAATTAAAAAAGCTGTAGCAACCATTCTTAGCTGGCTGGCCACATACACTCAGGCTGAGGGCTGGATTTAGCCAGTGGCTGTTGTTTGCCACCTCCTGATTTGGGCCTTGGTCCTGGTTGTGGCTCAGATGGGCCAGCCTGGGAGCCCTTTTATCTGCTTCCCTCTGCTCTGCCGTGCTGAAGCCAGAGAGGATGCACATTTCTCTTTTCTCACCAGCTTCTCATAGGCATCTTGTGGCCAGGGCCTCTGGGATGTGCCTGTAACTCCAGGGATGACCATTTGCACCTCCTGGAGTGTGTAGTGCCCCCCCTCCCCGTGACTGCTGCACCTAGATGCCCTGCTCAGTTGCCTGAGTGCCTCCTCCATGGACCGGCAATGGTCCCTTCTATTTTTACAGTCAAAACTTCCAAAGTGAGTATTAGTTTTATAGGTGGAACTAAGTGAGTGCTGCTAAAAAAGAAAGTCATTTTGCAAGTAAATGCATACTTGTGGGTGAACAAGAGAGAATCTGGAGTCCGTTATGACAACTGTGAAAAAAACATAAAAATAATAATTGGAATATCAGCTCATAGAGGGCCCCTTCTTTTCCAGCCTTTCGAGAATCAGTAATACAATAATTGTATTATGGGTCTGGGTGTGGTGGCTCATGCCTATAATCCCAGCATTTTGGGAAGCCAAGGGGGGCAGACCACTAGAGGTCAAGAGCTCGAGATCAGCCTGGCCAATATGGTGAAACCCCATCTATACTAAAAATATAAAAATTAGCCAGGCATTGTGGTGTGCACCTGTAATGCCAACTACTTGGGAGGCTGAGGCAGGATAATGACTCGAGCCCAGGAGGCGGAGGTTGCAGTGAGCCAAGATTTCACCATTGCCCTCCAGCCTGGGCAAAAAGAGTGAAACTCCATTTAAAAAAAAAAACAAAAAAAAACTGTATTGTGTATCTGCTCCACGCTGGCCCTGGGCTGGGTGTTGGGGAACCCACCATGTAGAGCTATTAGAGCTCCTATGCTCCAGACAGTAAAACCATCTTGAGAAAAGGCAGCTAATGACCCCAGGCTGCAAGTGACCACAGCCCCAGCGGAGCAGGCATGGGAGTGAACAACCTGAACACTGCTCCATGGATAGGGATTCTTTTTTGGGTTTCATTAATTATGAGGCTCCAGGAAAGTATAGACCTGGAGAAGCTACAGACTGCAGCACATTCTCAAGCCTGGGACTGCTCTAGGAAGAACCTACCACTGGTTGTCCAACAAGATGTAACACTGACATTGAAGCTGTGTCAAGCTGTGCTTTTCTTCACCAGAAGGGCAGCTTTCTTTCCTTCCCAACCTGCTGACATCTTTTAAGTATCTCCAGTGATGTGATTAAAGAGGGGGTTGCAGTCATCTGTATTAGGGACTCCTTGATTTTTGCCTGAGCTTCGCTGTGCAGCCGCCCCTGCTTGTTGGGTCCCCTGATTCTCTAGGGGAAGAGGCTGCTGTCCTGGCATGAGCCACCTCTGGCTATAACGCAGGCTGAGTCTCACTAGTGTGGTGAAAGTGACCACAGGGAGTTGGTACTTCAGTCATCTTGGCTATCGGGCAAATAGAAAAGGAAAGGAAAGAAAATGTGTGAACCTGGGTTGGTTACTTAAATTCCTGGGTTGCTTGCCTCATCTGCAACATGGTTAAATAAAACCTAGTCCAGAGGTAGGTAATGCATGAAAGTGCTGAGCATGGGACCTGGGTGGTGACTACCACCAGGCTACGCAGTCCTGCATGCATACAAAAGCTGCAGTTGGTATGGTCCCTGTGCTGTGGATGGAGCAAATACTACTGCTCAGTACCAGGCGGAGCTGCAGACAGCCTCTGGGGCCTCCAGGTGTAGGGTGGGAGGCTGTGGGCTGGCAGAATCCTTCAAGCACCCAGGTAAGTTAGGAGGAGTTGGGAAAACCCAGCAGTGAACTGGGAGCTAAAAGACACCTGGAAAGGGAAGTACTAGGTTGGTGCAAAAGTAATCGTGGTTTGCCGTTACTTAAAAAAAAAAAAAGGCAAAAAAAGCAATTACTTTGTACTAACCTAATACTACTTTGTAAGAATCTGTCAAGTATTGGCTTTATCCTCATCTTGTACATCATCAATACTCCCAGGGTGATGGGGCAAAGAGACATCACGGAGGCAAAGAAGAGTAAGGACATGTGCACTATTTCCATAGCCCTGGCGGTGCCAGGTGGCATTCCCATGTGGAGAAGCAGCCCATGGGTGTGTGTGCTGAGAGCACATGTGTGCTTCTGCACATTCGCCCGATACACAAACATCCACACACGGTCTTAGTCCACTTGTATTGCTACAAAGGCATACCTGAGGCTGGGCAACTGATGAAGAAGAGAGGCTTGTGTGGCCCATGGTTCTGCAAGCTGTACCAGAATCATGGTGCCAGCATCTGTTTCTGAGGAGGACCTCAGGCTGCTTCTGTGCATGGTGGGAGCAGAAGTGGAGCTGGTGTGTGCAGAGATCACATGGCTAGGGAGGAGGCAAAAGAGAGTGGGGGCAGTGCCAGGCTTTTTTTCTTAAAATACCCAGCGTTCTCTAGAACTAAGAGCAAGAACACACTCACTTCCAATGGAGAGCATTAATCTACTCATGAGGAGTCAGACCCCATGACCCAAACACCTCCCGCTGGGTTCCATGTTTAACATTGGGGGTCAGATTTCAACATGAGCTTTATTTATTTTATTTATTTTTTTGAGACAGGGTCTCATTCTGTTGCCCAGGCTGGAGTGCAGTGGCACGATCTCGGCTCACTGCAATCTCTGTCCCCTGGGTTCAAGCGATTCTCCTTAGCCTCCCTAGTAGCTGGGACTATAGGCACCTGCTACTACACTTGGCTAATTTTTTTTGTATTCTTGGTGAAGATGGGCTTTCACCACTTTGGCCCCACTGGTCTTGAACTCCTGACCTCAAGTGATCCAGCTGCCTTGGCCTCCCAAAGTGCTGGGATTACAGGCGTGAGCCACCGCACCGAGCCCAACAGGAGCTTGAGAGGGCACAAATATCCAAAGTGCAGCATATACACATGGCTTTCCACTGAGGTCTGCAACTAGATGTTGCTTGGGGTCTTTAGCTGCCTGAGGTTCCTGTTTAATGTCCAAACAAAATAACTTGAATGTGTGTTTTAAAAATGACCTAAACCAGCTTACTCTTTCAAAGCTGTTTGTGTTTTTTTTCATTGTTAGCATCAATAGCTAGAGCTTGGTAAGGCTTATAGTTCCTCCTGACATCCTCACAACTGGTTATGAAGCAAGTCTGAGGCCGGACTCTGTCCCGCAAGCACGCCATCTACAGAGCGTGGAAAGTTCATCCAAGACAAACATGACTGGAATCATGTAATGGGGTCAGACAACCCTAAACGCTACAGACCAGGGCCTGGGAGTCACCTGGGACAACAGTCATAGGCACTCAGGCCACTGGTGTCACAGCTCTCTTATGTCATATGCATGCAAATGAGAGACTGCTTCCATCTCATTTCTAGCCAATTTACATCTCTTAAATACCTCATGCATGAAAATGATGTGCTCACATCTATTTTGCTCATCTCAAAGCCACCAGTGTGGATCTGCCATAGGGAAAGGAGAGGCCCTCGCGGAACCTGCCTCTGGAGTGGGAAGAGGCTGTTGCTCTCCCAATCGGACAGCGGTGGCTTCCCGGGCTGGAAGTATTTAGAGTGTATTTCAGACCAGGCAACAGTCCTATCCCATAAGACGGAAAGTCCTGCCTTAGCCGCAGTGTGCCTGAGGATTTGGGGAGAGTCTGCGCACCCCTGAGGCTGTTTTCCTGCCCTCTCCCGAGACACAGCCAACATTCTGGCTGTTAACCTCTTTCTCCTGCAGCTGCTCTTCAGGCTGCCAAGCTGTCTTAGAAATGATCCTTCAGGTATGGATGTGGCCTGTTTATTTCCCAAAGCCTCAAACTCAAGAAGGTGGGGGTTTACTGATGTTATTGAGCATTTGTAACAAGGAAAGTTTCAGTGTAAACAAACAACCAAAGCAAATATAAAACGGAGCCCAGCTCTCCGTCCTAGGGAGGTCCACTGGATGTGTTCCAGCACGCAGAGTGTTCAGTGGGTCTGGACCTCCTCCCTGCTCCTTCCAGTCCTGGCCAGCTCAGACCAGATCAGCATGTTTACACAGCCTTCCTCCAAAACCTCTTTTCCTCAAGTTCCAGCTTCCTCCAGCAGAGAGAATTGAAAATCCTTTGACATGAAAACGTTTGCCCCTCAGAGCTGGACTCACCTCTATGGACACAGACTTGTATTTTTTTCACAGAATAATTACAGTTTCCATCTTGAATTTGAGTCACTCCATGGTGGGGCAGCCCTGTGGAAGATACACGGGCACACCAAATCCGCCCTGGCGCTCCACATGCCCCTCTCAGAAGGACAATGTCGACATCTACCCTCAGGACCACAGGAAGGAAAGTTCTGGTAATTTTAGAGTGACCATTTTGACTCAGCGTCAACCCTCAATATTCAGAAATGTTGAGGACCAGTCTCAAAATCAATAATACACATTCAGTTAGAGCAATGCAGCATCACGCCCCACAACGCTGGGAGTACCTCAGCAGCAGATGCCAGCACCATGATTCTGGTACAGCTTGCAGAACCATGGGCCACACAAGCCTCTTTTCTTCATCAATTGCCCAGCCTCAGGTATGCCTTTGTAGCAATACAAGTGGACTAAGACTGTGTGTGGATGTTTGTGTATCAGGCGAATGTGCAGAAGCACACATGTGCTCTCAGCAGACACACCGTGGGCTGCTTCTCCACGTGGGAATGCCACCCGGCACTGCCAGGGCTATGGAAATAGTGCACACGTCCTTACTCTGCCTGTGTGGTATCTCTTTGTTACATCACTCTGGGAGTACTGATGATTGACTTCTGTTGACTTCTGTTCTGGGCCCAGCTGTTCATTCTCAAATGGGAGAACAGGAAGCATCCTATCATAATGGGGATCGTAGGCAATAGGAGGGCTGCTGCAGTGATCAGTGAGCACTGCAGATCTTAGTGCCTTGTCTCTCGTGGCATCTGCTGGGCAGGAATTTGGGAAGGGCTCAGCTGGGTGGTCTGACTCAGGGTCTTCCAAGTCAGACTGGCTAGAGCTGTATGGGAGCGGGATGGAGCAGCTGGAGGGCAGCCAGGGATCTCTCTCTATGTATAGCCTCAAGGCCGCTCAGCGTGGTCTTTCCACATGGGTGAATTTGGGCTTCCCAGAAGCATGGTGGCTTCAGGGAAGCCAGAAGGCTACTAAGAGAGCCAGGCAGAAGCCAATGTTGTCCTTAATGGGTGGCCTCAGAACTCCCCAGCAGGCTTCACCAGAGCCACCAGCCATCTCCTGAAGGCAGAAGTATCAAAATCATATTGCCAAAAGAGCATGCGGGAGATGTGGCCATGTGCGAAAATTACATTTGCCTTAGTGGGGAAATGGCAGGCAGCCCCTTCCCAAGAGGTCGGGGCGGGGGGGATGCAGAGTCCCTGTATTCCTGGTGGTTTGGCCTAATATCCCTGAAGCAGTTTGACAAAGTAGGCATCAACTAATCAGTAAGTTTCCAGAATTTCAGCACCACCTTTGATGTCTCAGAACTGTTCCCACTACCTCCAAGTGGCACTGCACCACCTCCAAGCCTGTGTCAGATTTGGCTGGAGCATCTCCAGAACCCCCAGGTACTAACTGTCCCTGCTCACCCCAAATATTTAATCCACTCTGCTACAACACCAGCCAACATTTTACATCACTGAAGGTTTTGGCACACACTATCGTACAATGGAGGGTTTTCCTGAAGTTTGGGTTTGTAGAGCGTTTATAGTTTATAAACTATAAACTGTTAATGTTATCTCAACAATGTCATAAAATGTCATAAAAAGGGAAATGAAAAGCAACCTGTCATCTGCTCATCTATGTTCAGTTAGTGGATGCACAAACCTTTTATTGATGCCTTTAATGAGAAAAATGAAAAAAAAAACATTAAATAAAAAGCCGGGGTTTTATTAAATCAGAGATACTATCTATATAGGCATTGTGAAATACTTTGCTAATCGATCAATTAGTATCAGGTTTGTTGAAACAACTGTGCATGAGCACTCAGACTAGACAATCAATTTTCACTTATTGGTACAAAGTGTAAATATACAGTGTAAACATAGTGCATGCAGCTCTTCATTTCATGCAACACAGAAAAGATGCAAGTGCTGGGTTCAAGGAGCATAGGGGCTGGGGAGGAAGATTAGACCTCTTAGGGTGGTGGAAAAACTGACTGGCTAGTTGTGAAAGTCTGAAGATCAATACTTCAGTACATGTCTGCAGCAGCAATGCTAAATGAGCCCATGCAAGTTTTCCCTGACTGCATGCTTCCTGCGGTAGATGGTCATCAGTTTGGACTAGCTGATAAGCAGTGGTTTGCATATGAGCAGCATGCCTACTGTCAGAGCACTGTCAGAGGGTCTTTTCCAAGCTAGCCCCTGCTCTCCTGAACGTTCTACTCCCTCTCTTCTTTTTCTGTCATAGCTGATTAGAATCATCATACTCTTTCCCTTAGGACTGCCAGTCTCGAGGCATAGGCGTGAATCATTATTTGGTCACTGAACTGCAATTACAATTACACCTAATTGGCAAGATTAGAGAGGAGCAAGAGAAGGCAGTGGTGAACAGAAAGTCAGGGCAGGTCGATGGCCACTTTGAACCCTGTGCAAGCTTATGCATAAAGATGGAGTGGCCAGAGGGAGTAGATACTTGGAAAGAAGCAGGGGAAAGAGAGAAAATGTAACCCCTGAGACATGAAAGGCATGACTCCAATTCCCGATGACTTTCTAGTTCTATTCTGACTCAGTTCTGCAGCATTTTTGGCTCTTAGAGTAACAGTACCTCCAACTCTCTAGCCCCCACCTCCCTTCTTCTGGTTCTTGCAATCCAAAGATATTGACTAGAATCAAATGCTGATGCAGCATTTTCCCCTCTGACTTTTCTGGGTGTAATTGTCTCATGTCAACTTCATCGTGCTTGGATCAGTCAGTGGGAGCAGCTGGGTAAGTGGTCCACAGGCATGAGGCATTCAGAGCCTGGTGTCCCTAAGTCTTTGAGCCACCTGTGGAATCCACTGGCACTGATTCCACAGGTTATGAAACATCATGATTCTGCTTCTCCATCCAGGGATTTTCCTTCATGGTGCGGGGTGCTCTACAGCACCCCTTTCAACCTGGTGGTTCATCTCTTGTCACAAGAAATGTTCTTACATCAGTTCTTTTTTCCTTTTCTATTTTTTTACACCACATAGGGCTTACTTTTCTCCTACAGATGATTGCAGTGTGAGGTCCTGAGGGGCAGTGGCCACTGTGTCACCAGCGTCTTAGCTTTCTTCTATCCTTTGTCTTCTCTTCTGCCTTCCCCCTCATGGTCTCTTCTGAACAAAAGATGACCTCTGCATCCCAGCCCAATGCCTGTGTCAGGGAAGCAGGAGGAAGATGCAAGGTGTAAGTACAATTGAATCTCTGGTAGACTTTCATAGAAGTCCATTGGCCAACATTGTGGGGCAGGGCCACCTGGGGGCTGCAAGGGAGGTTGGGAAATGTAGTTCTGTAGTTAGGAACATCACTGCCCTCAGAAAGAAGGAACTTACTTGCAAATAAAGAAGAAGGGGAGAATGAATAGTGGGGAGACAGCAGGCAGTGTCTGCTCCAGTCTCATCATGTTCATCTTGAAGAATGTGGCTATCTCCTTATTTTCCCAACAGGACAGCTAATACGAAGGGCCACTTATTAAGTACCTATTATAAATCAGAAACTTCATCAGATCCTTGGATCTTCATCAATCCTTCGTCAGATTCACTTTTTCCTTTAATTTTTGCAATAACCCTGAAGTTAGAATAGTACCATCCCCATCTTAGAGGTGAAGAAATGGAGGCTGAGAAATGTGTCTTGTCCAAGGCTTCACACAGGCACTAGGTGACAAGGTCTAAATTGTAATCCTGATCCCTCTGTCCCTGAAATACAACTTTCTGCTATAACTCAATGTATGTCTTGATTATTACCTCAGAGGAAAGGCTGATGCAAAGAGATTTTTCACTCTAAAGATTCCTTTTCCAAATCCAGCATCCATTGTAAGCTGCTTATGTTCCTCTGCTGCTTTGTTTCACGGGTCAACTCATTGATATAAACAATCTGGTATACAGTCTCAGATGGCCATCTGCTTTATTTTTTATTTCGAAAACAGCTTTGTAAAAAACGTCCCATAAACCGACGTGCTGGAAAGCTCCCTTTTCTTTCTTGGGGTCCAGGGAAACCTGAATTTTAAGGAAATGGATCAGTCAAGATTCTTAGTTCCAAGCAAGATGAATGGGTTGAGTTCTCCTTTACATGATTTTTCTCAGCTTCCCAAGTAGCTTTCTTCACACCAGTATTGGGACCCAGCCCTTCATGAACCTTCTGCTAAGGTCAAGCCCTGGTGCTTTTCAGCTCAGATGAAGAGATAAATAGGGCAAGGTATGGGGGAAGGAACATGGAGCTTCCATGCCCTGCCTGGATGCCCCAACCTCTATGAACCTCAGCTGTTCCCAAGGTCTTTTTCTGTGTTCTTTCTTCCTGAAGCTCTTATTAATTGGATGCTGAGCCAGCATAATTGATTCTCTTATTTTATTTTTTCCTTCTTCCTTGACATACATTTGGTTTACTGTCTTATAGACATATCCCTTGGTTTGCTTTCTGGTAGATGTCCATGATTTTTATCTTTCAACGTTTCTATTGAAATGTTTTCTTCAGCAGTCATAATTTGAATTTTCAGCAGTTCTTTTCAGTCTCTAATTGTTCTTTTTTATACGACTCTTTCTTGATTTACGGATGTAGCATCTTCTATTTCTCTGAAGATATTAATGACAGTTTTTCTGAGGTGGTGTTTTGCTTCTTGTCTTGTTTCTATTTTCTCTGTTTTTTTTCTGCCTGCCTTCCCTTCCCTGGCCTCCCTTTCAGCTTTCTTTACTCTTTCATATTGGAAGACTTCCCTATACGTTTGGGAAATCCTTATCTATTCATGTTAAAGAGCGTGCACAAAAAGTTGACTTTTTACAACTGTTGTTAACAAGAAGGGGCAGGTTGTGTCACCTGGGGCTGCACTGTGCAGAGGTGGCATGGCAGGCTAGTTTTTTGTACATATGTGCAGGTAGAATCCCAGATGCCGTTCTTGTTCCACAAAGCTGAATACACCGATAGCTAGCCAGGGACAAGCCTTACTGTTACCACTCATGGAGCAGAGTGGTGGGCAGTGGGGGATGGATCCTATAGCAAAGGGCCAGAAGGGGCCAGGGAATCAGGCTGCCAGGATGGAGAAGGGCCCTGGTTCTTTGTCTAACACTGTGATCCAGCACCCTTCCATTGAGCCTTCCAAGAGCCTTTATGCTTCAGATGTCTGAGGCTTTCTGGTGTTTTGTGGTGCATTTGACTCACCTTAAAAATTTATTATTATTTTATAACAATAATATAAATAATTATAATTATAATAGTTATTTTTTTTATTAATTATCATTTAATTAAGTTCTGGGGTACATGTGCAGATCTTGCAGGATTATTACATGGGTATACACATGTCATGATGGTTTGCTGCCTCCATCCCCCCTTCACCTACATTAGGTATTTCTCCTAATGTTATCCCTCCCCAACCTCCCCATCCCCTGCTATCTCTCCCCTAGTCCCCCACTCCCTAACAGATCCCAGTGTGTGACGTTCCCCTCCCTGTGTCCATGTGTTCTCATTGTTCAACACCCACTTATGAGTGAGAACATGTGGTGTTTGGTTTTCTATTCTTGTGTCAGTTTTCTGAGAATGATGGTTTCCAGATTCATCCATGTCCTTGCAAGGGACATGAACTCATCTTTTTTTATGGCTGCATAGTGGTGTATATGTGCCACATTTTCTTTATCCAGTGTATCCTTGATGGGCATTTGGGTTGGTTCCAAGTCTTTGCTATTGTAAACAGTGCCACAATGAACATATGTGTGCATGTGTCTTTATAATAGAACCGGAATGATTTATAATCTTTTGGGTACATACCCAATAATGGGATTGCTGGGTCAAATGATATTTCTATTTCTAGATCCCTGAGGAATCACCACGTTGTCTTCCACAATGGTTGAACTAATTTACACTCCCACCAACAGTGTAAAAGCGTTCCTATTTCTCCACATCCTCTCCAGCATCTGCTGTCTCCAGATTTTTTAGTGATTGCCATTCTAACTGGTGTGAGATGGTATCTCAATGTGGTTTTGATTTACGTTTCTCTAATGACCAGTGATGATGAGCAATTTTTCATGTTTCTTGGCTGCATAAATGTCTTCTTTTGAAATATGTCTTTTCATATCCTTTGCCCACTTTTTGATGGGGTTGTTTTTTTCTTGTAAATCTGTTTAAGTTTTTTATGGATTCTGGATATTAGCCCTGTGTCAGGTGGGTTGCTCGCAAAAATTTTTTCCCATTCTGTTGGTTGCCAGTTCACTCTAATGATTGTTTCTTTTGCTGTGCAGAAGCTCTTAAGTTTAATTAGATCTCATTTGTCTATTTTGGCTTTTGTTGCCATTGTTTTTAGTGTTTTAGTCATGAAGTCCTTGCCTATGCCTATGTCCTGAATGGTATTGCCTATGTTTTCTTCTAAGGTTTTTATGGCGTTAGGTCTTATGTTTAATCCATCTGGAGTTAATTTTTGTATAAGGTGTAAGGAATGGGTCCAGTTTCTGCTTTCTGCACATGGTTAGCCAGTTTTCCCAACACCATTTCTTAAACAGGAAATCCTTTCCCCATTGTTTGTTTTGGTCAGATTTGTCAAAGATCAGATGGCTGTAGGTGTGTGGCACTACTTCCAAGGCCTCTGTTCTGTTCCATTGATCTATATCTCTGTTTTGGTACCAACACCATGCTGTTTTCATTACTGTAGCCTTATAGTATAGTTTGAAGTCAGTGTGATGTCTCCAGCTTTGTTCTTTTTGCTTAGGAATGTCTTGGCTATGTGGGCTGTTTTTTGGTTCCATTTGAAGTTTAAGATCTTTTTTTTCCAGTTCTGTGAAGGACAATGGTAGCTTGATGGGGAAAGCATTGAATCTATAAATTACTTTGGGCACTATGGCCATTTTCACACTATTGATTCTTCCTAAGCATGAGCATGGAATGTTTTTCCATCTGTTTGTGTCCTCTCTTATTTCCTTGAGCAGTGGTTTGTAGTTCTCCTTGAGAGGTCCTTCACGTCCTTTGTTAGTTGTATTCCTAGGTATTTTAGTCTCTTTGTAGTAATTGTGAATGGGAGTTCACTCGTGATTTGGCTGTCTGTTTGTCTGTTATTGGTGTATAGAAATGCTTGTGATTTTTGCACATTGATTTTGTATCCTGAGACTTTGCTGAAGTTGCTTATCATCTTAAAGAGATTTTGGACTGAGCATATGGGGACTTCTAAATATACAATCATATTGTCTGCAAATAGAGATAATTTGACTTCCCCTTTTCCTAATTGAATACCCTTTATTTCCTTTTCTCTCCTGGTTACTCTGGCTATAACTTCCAATACTATGTTGAATAGGAATGGTGAGAGGGCACCTTTGTCTAGTGCCAGTTTTCAAAGGGAATGCTTCCCGTTTTTGCCCATTCAATATGATATTGGCTGTGGGTTTGTTATAGGCAGCTTTTATTAATTTAAGATATATTCCATTGATACCTAGTTTATTGAGAGTTTTTGAGCAAAAATGGCTGTTGAATTTTGTTGAAGGTCTTCTCTGTTTCTATTGACATAATCATGTGGTTTTTGTCTTTGGTTCTGTTTATGTGGTGGATTATGTTTATAGATTTGCATATGTTGAACCAAACTTGCATCCCCAGGATGAAGACTTCTTGATTGTGATGGATAAAATCTTTGTGATGTGCTGTTGCATTCGGTTTGCCAGTATTTTATTGAAGATTTTTGCATCGATGTTCACCATGGATATTGGCCTGAAATTTTCTTTTTTAGTTGTGTCTCTGCCATGTTTTGGTATCAGGATGATATTGGTCTTATAAAATAAGTTAGGGAGTATTTCCTCTTTTTGTATTGTTTGGAATAGTTTCAGAAGGAATGGTACCAGCTCCACTTTGTATGTCTGATAGAATTTGGCTGTGAACCCGTCTGGACCTGGACTTTTTTTGGTTGATGGCCTATTAATTGCTGCCTCAACTTCAGACCTTGTTATTAGTCCATTCAGGGATTCAGCTTCTTTCTGGTTTAGTCTTTGGAGGGTATAAGTTTCCAGGAATTTATCCATTTCTTCCAGGTTTATTAGTTTGTGTGCGTAGAGTTGTTTATAGTAATCTCTTATGGCAGTTTGTATTTCTATGGAATCAATGTTGATATCGCCTTTATCATTTTTTTATTGCATCAATTCGATTCTTCTCTCTTTTTTTAATGAGTCTGGCTAGCATTCCATCTATTTTGTTGATCTTTTCAAAAAACCAACTCTGATTTATTGACTTTTAGAAGGAGTTTTTTGTGTGTGTGTCTCTGTCTCCTTCAGTTCTGCTCTGATCTTAGTTATTTCTTGTCTTCTGCTAGCTTCATAAGTGAAGGAGAAATAAAATCCTTTATGGACAAGCAATTGCTGAGAGCTTTCATCATCACCAGGCCTGCCTTACAAGAGCTCCTGAAGGAAGCACTAAACATGGAAAGGAACAACCAGTACCAGCCACTGCAAAAACGTACCAAATGATAAAGACCATTGATACAATGAAGAAATTGTGTCAACTAACGGGCAAAACAACCAACTAGTATCAAAATGGAAGGATCAAATTCACACATAATAATATTAACCTTAAATGTAAATGGGCTAAATGCCACAATCAAAAGACACAGACTGGAAAATTGGATAAAGAGTCAAGGCCCACTGGTGTGCTGTATTCAGGAGACCCATCTCACATGCAAAGACACACTTAGATTCAAAATAATGGGCTGGAGGAAGATTTACCAAGAAAATGGAGAGCAAAAAAAAAGCAGGAGTTGCAATCCTAGTCTCTGATAAAAAGGACTTTAAACCAACAAAGATCAAAGGAGACAAAGAAGGACATTACATAGTGATAAAAGGATCAATGCAACAAGAAGAATTAACTATCCTAAATATATATGTAGCCAATACAGGAGCACCCAGATACATAAAGCAAGTTCTTGATGACCTACAAAGAGGCTTAGACTCCCACACAATAATAGTGGGAGACTTTAATACTCCACTCTCAGTGTTAGACAGATCAATGAGACAGAAAATTAACAAGGATATCCAGGACTTAAACTCAGATCTGGACCAAACTGACCTAATAGACATCTTCAGAACTCTCCACCCCAAATCCACAGAATATACATTCCTCTCAGCACTACATCGTACTTACTCTAAAATTGACCATATAATTGGAAGTAAATCACTCCTCAGCAAATGCAGAAGAATGGAAATCATAACAACCAGTCTCTCAGACCACAGTGCAATTAAATTAGAACTCAGGACTAAGAAACTCATGCAAAACCACACAACTACATGAAAACTGAACAACCTACTCCTGAATGACTACTGGATAAATAATGAAATTAAGGCAGAAATAAAGATGTTATTCAAAACCAATGAGAATGAAGACACAATGTACCAGAATCTCTGGGACACATTTAAAGAAATGTATAGAGGGAAATTTATAGCACTAAATGCCCACATGAGAAGTGAGGAAAGTTCTAAAATTGACACCCTATTGTCAAAATTAAAAGAACTAGAAGAGCAAGATTAAACAAATTCAAAAATAATTATTTTTAATTGACACCTAATAATTGTACATATTTATGGAGTACAGCATGATTTTTTTCACCAGTTTTAATTAATATTTATTTATTATGGTCTTTTATCCCTCATGCCCAACCCCTTCTCCTGAGTCCCCAAAGTCCATTTTGTTATTCTTATGCCTTTGCGTCCTTGTAGCTTAGCTCCCACTTATGAATGAGAATATTGGGTTTTCATTCCTGAGTTACTTCACTTAGAATAATGGTCTCCAATTCTACCCATGTTGCTGAGAATGCCATTATTCGATTCCTTTTTATGGCTGAGTAGTGTTCCATGGTGTATATGTACACCACATTTTCTTTATCCACTGGTTGACTGATGGGCATTTAGGCTGGTTCCATATTTTTGCAATTGCAGATTGTGCTGCTATAAACATGTATGTGCAAGTATATTTTTTGTATATGACTTCTTTTCCTTTGGGTAGATGCCCAGGAGTGGGATTCCTGGATCAAATGATAGATTAACTTTTAGTTCTTTAAGGAACCTCCACACTGTTTTCCATAGTGGTTGTACTAGTTTACATTCCCACCAACAGCGTAAAAGTCTTCCCTTTTCACCACATCCATGCCAACATCTATTATTTTTTTATTATGTCCATTCTTGGAGGGGTAAGGTGGTATGGCATTGTGGTTTTGATTTGCATTTCCCTGATAATTAGTCATGTTGAGCATTTCTTTGTATGTTTGTTGGCCATTGGTATATCTTCTTTTGAAAATTGTCTATTCATGTCCTTAGCCCACTTTTTGATGGAATTGTTTGTTTGTTTTCTTGCTGATTTGTTTGAGTTCCTTGTAGATTCTGGATATCAGTCCTTTGTCAGATACATAGATTGTGAAGATTTTCTCCCACTCCGTGAGTTTTCTGTTTATTCTGTTGATTATCTCTTTTACTGTGCAGAAGCTTTTTAGTGTTATTAAGTCCAATTAATTTATCCGTTTTTGTTGCATTTGCCTTTTTCTTCATCATGGAGTCTTTGCCTAAGTCAATGTCTAGAAGGGTTTGTAAATTGTTATCTTCTATAATTTTTATGGTTTCAGGTATTAGATTTAAGTGTTTGATCCATCTTGAGTTAATTTTTATATAAGGTGAGAGATGAGGATCTAGTTTTATTCTTCTACATGTGGCTTGCCAATTATCCCAGCACCATTTGTTGAATAGGGTGTCTTTTTTCCACTTTATGTTTTCCATTGAAGATCAAGTTGCTGTAAGTATTTGGCTTTATTTCTGGGTTCTCTATTCTGTTCCATTGGTCTATATGCCCTTTTTTACACTATTACCATGCTGCTTGGTGACTATGGCCTTATAGTGTAGTTTAAAGTCAGGCAATGTGATGCCTCCAGGTTTGTTCTTTTTGCTTAGTCTTGCTTTGGCTGTGCAGGCTCTTTTGTGGTTTCGTATTAATTTTAGGGTTGTTTTTTCTAGTTATGCAAAGAATGATGGTGGTATTTTGATGGGAATTGCATGGAATTTGTAGATTTCTTTTGGCAGTACGGTCATTTTAACAATATTGATTCTACCCATCTGTGAGTATGGGTTGTGTTTACATTTGTTTATGTCAGCCAAATATTCTTTCAGCAGTGTTTTGTAGCTTTCCTTGTAGAATTCTTCCACCTCCTTGGTTAAGTATATTCCTAGTATTTTATTTTATTTGCAGCTATTTTAAATGAGGTTGAGTTATTGATTTGATTACCAGCTTAGTCACTCTTAGGTATAGCAGGGCTATTGATTTGTGTACATTCATTTTGTGTCCTGAAACTTTGCTTAATTTATCAGTTCTAGGAACTTTCTGGATGAGTCTTTAGGGGTTTCTAGGTATTGCTCATGCCATCAGCAAACAGTGACAGTTTGACTTCCTCTTTACTGATTTGGTTACCTTTTATTTCTTTCTCTTGTCTGATTGATTGCTCTGGCTAGGACTGTGAATACTAAGCTGAACAGAATTGGTGAAAGTGGGCATCCTTGTCTTGTTTCCGTTTTCAGGGGGAATGAAGAACTTTTCCACATTAAAGATAATGTCGGCTGTGGGTTTCTCATGGATGGCTTTTATTACCCTAAGGTATGTCCCTTCTATGCCAGTGTTGCTGATGGTTTCAATCATAAAGGAAAGCTGGATTTTTTCAAATGCTTCTGCTGTGTCTATTGAGACGATCATGTAATTTTTGGTCTTAATTCTGTTTATATGGTGGATCACATTTATTGACTTATGTATGTTAAACCATCCCGGCATCCCTGGTATAAAACCCACTTGATCATGGTGGATTATCTTTTCGATATATTGTTGGGTTCAGTTAAGTAGTATTTTGCTAAGGATTTTTGCATCTATGTTCATCAGGGATATTGGTCTGTAGTTTTCTTCTTTCTTTCTTTCTTTCTTTCTTTCTTTCTTTCTTTCTTTCTTTCTTTCTTTCTTTCTCTCTCTTTCTTTCTTTTTCTTTCTTTTTCTTTCCTTTCTTTCTCTCTGCCTTTCTTTCTCTTTCTTCCTTTCTCTCTCTCTCTCTCTTTCTTTCTTTCTTACTTTCTTTCCCTTCTTTCTTTCTTTTCCTTTCTTTCAACAGAGTCTCACTCTGTCACCCAGGCTGGAGTGCAGTGGCATGCTCTCAGCTCACTGCTACCTCCGCCTCTGCCTCCTAAGTTAAAGCAATTCTCCCTTAGCCTTCTAAGTAGCTGGAAGTACAGGTGCATGCCACTTCACCCAGCTAATTTTTTGTATTTTTAGTAGAGACAGGGTTTCACCATGTTAGCCAGGATGGTCTTGGTCTCCTGACCTCGTGATCTGCCCCTGTCAGCCTCCCAAAGTGCTGGGATTATGGGTGTGAGCCACCGCGCCCGGTCTGTAGTTTTTGTTGTTGTTTTGTTTTTAATGTCCTTCCTTGGTTTTGGTATTAGGGTGATACTGGCTTCATAGAGTGATTAAAGGAGGATTCCTTCTTTCTCTATCTTTTGGAATAATATCAATATGATTGGTGCCAATTCTTTAAATATTTGATAGAATTCAGCTGTGAATCTGTCTGGTCTTGGACTTTTTTTGTTGGTGATTTTTAAATGTATCATTTCAATCTCACTGCTTGTTATTGGTCTGTTCAGAGTTTTTATTTTTTTCTGATTTAGTCTAGGAGGTTTGTATATTTCCTAGAATTTATCCATCTTCTCTAGGTTTTCTAGCTGGCATGCATAAAGGTGTTCATTGTAGCCTTGAATGATCTTTTGTATTTCTATTATGTCGGTTGTAATATCTCCTGTTTCATTTCTTATTGGTTTATTTGAAACTTCTCTCTTCTTAGTTAATCTCACTAATGGTCTATCAATTTTGTTTATCTTTTCAAATAACCAGCTTTTTGTTTCATTTATCTTTTGTATCGTGTGTGTGTTTCAATTTCATTTAGTTTTGCTCTGATGTTGATTTTTTTTTCTTCTGCTGGGTTTGGGTTTGGTTTGTTCTTATCTAGTTCCTTGAGGTGTGACCTTAGATTCTTTATTTGTGCTCTTTCAGACTTTTTGATGTAGGCATTTAATGTTATGAACTCTCCTTTTAGCACTGCATTTGCTGTATCCTAGAGATTTTGATAGGTTGTGTCACTATTATTCAGTTCAAAGAGTTTTTAAATTTCCATCTTGATTTCTTTTTTTTTTTTTTTTTTTTTTTTTTTTTTTTTTTTTTTTTTTTTTTTTTTTTTTTTTTTTTTGAGACAGAGTTTTCGCTCTTGTTACCCAGGCTGGAGTGCAATGGCGCGATCTCGGCTCACCGCAACCTCCGCCTCCTGGGTTCAGGCAATTCTCCTGCCTCAGCCTCCTGAGTACCTGGGATTACAGGCACGCACCACCATGCCCAGCTAATTTTTTGTATTTTTAGTAGAGACAGGGTTTCACCATGTTGGCCAGGATTATCTCAATCCCTAGAACTTGTGATCTGCCCGCCTTGGCCTCCCAAAGTGCTGGGATTACAGGCTTGAGCCACCGCGCCCGGCCTTCATCTTGATTTCATTGTTGACCCAATAATCACTCAGGAGCAGATTATTTAATTCCCATGTATTTGTATGGTTTTGAGGGTTCCTTCTGGAGTTGGTTTTCAATTTTATTCCACTGTGGTCTGAGAGAGTACTTGCTATAGTTTTGATTTTCTTAAATTTGTTGAGGCTTGTTTTGTGGCATATCATATGCCTATCTTGGAAAATGTTCCATGTGCTGATGAATAAAATGTATATTCTGCAGTTTCTGCGTAGAATGCTCTGTAAATATCTGTTAAGTCCATTTGCTCTAGGGTATAGTTTAAGTCCATTTTTTCTTTGTCAACTTTCTGTCTTGACCTGTCTAGTGCTGTCAGTGGAGTATTGAAATCTCCCACTATTATTGTGTTGCTATCTATTTCATTTCTTAGGTTTAATAGTAATTGTTTTATACATTTGGGAGCTTCAGTGTTAGGTGCATATATATATTTAGGATCATGATATTTTCCTATTGGACTAGTCCTTTTATCATTATATAATGTCCTTGTTTGTCTTTTTTAACTACCGTTGCTTTAAAGTTTGTTTTTCCTGATGTAAGAATAGCTACTCCTGCTTGCTTTTGGTGTCCATTTTCATGGAATATCTTGTTCCACAACTTTACCTTAAGTTTATGTGAGTCCTTATGTGTCAGCTGAGTCTCTTGAAGAAAGCAGGTACCTGGTTGGTGAATTCTTACCTATTTTGTGATTCTGTATCTTTTAAATGGAGCATTTAGGTCATTTACATCCAATGTTAGTATTGAGATGTGAGATACTGTTTTATTCATTGTGGTATTTGTTGCCTGAATACCTTATTTTTCATTGTGTTTATAGGTCCTGTGAGATGTATGCTTTTAGGATATTCTATTTTGGTGTATTTGGAGGATTTGTTTCAAGATTTAGAGCTCTTTTAGCAGTTCTTGTAGTGGTGGCTAGGCAGTGGCAAATTCTTTCACCATTTGTCTGAAAAAGACTGTGTCTGTCCTTCATTTATGAAGCTTGGTTTCACTGGATACAAAATTCTTGGCTGATAATTGTTTTGTTTAAGGAGGCTAAAGATAGGACCCCAATCCTTTCTAGCTTGTAGGGTTTCTGCACGAAGTCTGCTGTTAATCTGATAGGTTTTCTTTTATAGGTTACCTGATGATTTTGCCTCATAACTCTTAAGATTCTTTTCTTTTTCTTAACTTTGAATAATCTGATGACTATGTGCCTAGGCAATGACTTTTTTGTGATGAATCGCCCAGGTGTATTTTTAGTTCCTTCTAAAAACGTTCCTTCTTTTTTAGTTCCATCTATTGGATGTCTGGATCTCTAGCAAAGCCAGGGATTGATTATTCACTAACATGTGTTTTCCAAGCTTTTACACTTCTCTTCTTGCTAAGGAACACTAATTATTCTTAGGTTTGGTTGTATAACATAATCTCAAACTTCTTGGTGGCTTTGCTCATTTTTAAAAATTATCTTTGTTTTTATTCAATTGGGTTAATTCAAAATCCGTCCTTTCAAACTCTGAAATTCTTTCTTCTACTTGTTTGATTCTATTGCTTAGACTTTTCAGTGCATTGTGTGATTCTCTAAGTGTGTTCTTCATTTCCAGAAGTTGTGATTGTTTTTTATTTATGCTATCTATTTCACTGGAGATTTTTCTGTTTATATCATGTGTCTTTTTTTAAAATTTCTCTAAGTTGGACATTTTTCTGGTAAATGGCAGAAGCCAGGCCAGTGCACATTATATGGATTCCAGAGCTATTGGCAGAGAGGGAACATCCTCACTCCTTGTAATTTTGATTCCTCAACCCTCCATCTTGTCTCTGCATCTCATGAGTGAGGGATGGTCACTCCTGGGTCACCTGCAAGCTGCCTCACTCCAGGGAGAGCCAGGTGTGGGGCAGCCCATCTCTGATTTCCTCTGGGGGTCCCCTTACTTCTCTGTGGTGTCTGGAGATGCACCTGGTTCCTATGTGAACTGCAGTGAAACAACCTCCTCTCAATAAGGTTGTGTAAGACCTGGCTATCCTATACATGACATGATACATACGTACAGGCTGTTGTTGATGGCCATCCAAAGCTTCCTTAGGGGACATGTGCCCTGACCACAGGCTCTGCCCCATCTTCTGCCTCTAGGGAAGAGAGGTGAAGGGGCCAGACTCCTGATGCTAGCTCTCTGAGAGCTGAGAGGGGCAGAGGAAGAGCAAACATGCAGAGGAGGGTCTCAGGTAACCTCCTGGACCACAGCTGAATGCACATGGACCTAGCATGGCGGATAGGGGAGACTGTAGCACTGTCTCTGTGGCTGTTTGTGTTGTTTCATTGAATTGGAGGTGTTCATTGAGGATCATGTCATTTAGCTGAAAAAACACTAAATTGAGAGCCAGCAATTCTGGATCCTAATCAGGGTTCTGTCTATGAGAAGCTGTGTAGTTTCCCACTGCCCTTAGGTAATTCCTGCCAAGCCATACCACCCTCCCCAGATTAATATCTAGCCACGTTCTCCTTGAATTAAAACTCTCCAGCCATTTCAGGCCATGTCAGCTCCTTGGTCAAACCCCTTCTTTCCTTCTTGAAGGTCTCCACAGAGATCCCTTGCCCTCTGACTGAAGTGCTCCTGCTCCAGTCATAGCCAGGTGAACAGCTATTCAGAATTTCCTGAGTCCTCCTCCCCTCCCCAAGTAGGTTTTATACTCTGCTATTTCATAGCATCGTTTCTGGTCTGCCTCCATACCTGTTTCAGTCATCTGTTGATGCATAATAAACCATGTCACATGTAGTGGTTTTAAAACAACAGTTTAGTATTTTTTATAATTCCTTCTGGGTGAACCAGCTGGTTCGTCTGCTTGGCTGGGGCACTGGGATGCCCCATTTCAAAGTGCCTGAGTCTTGTGGCTGGCAGTTGGTGTTAGACATGGCTAGGATTCAGCTAGGGCTGTTGGCTGGGGGTGAGGTGGAGGGAGGGGTTCAGTAGTTTCCCTTGTGATCTTCTCCATCTGTATACTTGGGCTTCCTCACAATATGGCAGCTGGGTTCCAAGGAGGAATGTTACATGATGTGAGGTAGAAGTTACCTGACTCCTGAGGCCCAGCCTCATAACTGCCCAGCATCACTTCTGCCACATCTGTTATTGCCTGCAACAAATCACAGGTACAAGGAAGAAGATTCTATATCTTGATGGAAAAACAAAAATTTACATAGAAAAGAAAACAGGGTGAGTGAGAAAGGTGACAATCTTTGAAAACTTGGTCTATTTCAGTACCATGTATCACATGATCATCTGTTTTGACCTTTATGTTCTTTCCCAAACTGCAAATATTTTGAGTGAAAGGAGCATTTCTATTTGTTCACCACTATTTCCTCAACCACTTGTACCATTTTTTATATACTTGTAGAATAAGTGGAAGAGTAAAGGATACCTTGTACAAATCACTTCACCTCGAAAAGCAGCTTACATTCTGTAAGACAAGAGAGCTAGCTCACATGATTATATGTCAGGCTTCAGGCTTTATTCGTAAAATTATATGAGTTTTTACTCAACTGAGATAGCTTAACGATATGCTTAATGGATTCTTTAATAACTGGTCTACAACTGGGCAACTATCATTTAATTTTAGCCTGAGCGCTTTCTGGAAAAGCCTACTGTTTTTCTGGCACATAGTATCTATTGAATAATTCCATTTTGTGGCGGAGCCAAGAATAAGAATCATTTTTCATAGTTGAAGGCTTTGCAAACCACACCATAAATGGCCATACCCTTTAGTCACCCCAGAGATAGGTCATTTTTAAATTGGTTGTCTTGACAATAAGGTGATCATACAAAGAATGCAGTTTCCTTTGAAACACCCTGAAGCATTCTCATGGAAATCTTTTTATCTTCACTGTATCCTTGTAAAGTAGGAAATGGATGAGTAATTGTTTGTGTCAAATGACCATTTCCTTAGGTTCAGTGGATTGGGCTATTGTTGTGCATTTCAGTGGTACAATTTCCATTTTACTGCTGCTCCTGTTGTGATGATGAATTCGTGGATGCTTGATAAGTATATTTTCCATTCCCTCAAAAGTACATATTTATTTGTTTCAATAAAGCCATATGAGAATGCCTTTTTATGAATAATAATATTGATTTGAAAATATAATTTGAGCATGAAATATGATGTGATGTTTACCAGAATTGGAATGCTTTCTCTAAATTTGTACTTTCTCTCCAAATGTTAAAATTTAGGGGCCTGTGTTGTTATTATTAACTATTTTTACAGAAAAAGCTTCTTCAAAGAAGCTGTTTATTCAGGCAAGAAAACACGTTTGTGGTATTATTCACATTAGGAAGCACATCATGATAGAACATTGCCCCTAGACAACATGTCTCAATTAATAAAATATAATTTTCACATTATTCAGACTGTGGCTGATCATAGGAAAAGAGGAAAATTTCTCATTTATTTTATATTCACTCATTATGATTTTAATACCAAATCTGACTTTATTTATTGATCTTTATTTCCTTATTTTTTATTTTATTATTATTTTTTACTCTGCCTTGACTTTGTATAGAACAAAATCTGACTTTAAAAATAACAAAGTAAAAGGAAAAACAATGAATCAATTCCATTTGGGAATAGAGATGCTATAAAACTAAAAAACTGTAAAATATTAGTGAATCAAATTCAGCAGTAAATTAGAAAATGAATCCTGCTTGACCAAGTAGGACTTGCTCCAGAAATGAAAAAGAGGTTTAACATGCTTAGCGTACTCATTATATGAACACATTAAAGAACCATATAATTAAATCAGCAGATTTAAAAATCACATTTGAGTAATTTTTAGCTATTTATCACAAAAGCTGTAAGTAAAATAGGACTAGGAGGTAGCTACTTAGAGATAATTAAGGTAGTTCATTAAAAAATCCATATATTGTGAAACAACGGAAATGTGGAACATGACTGCAATGCCTCAATCACCATTATTAAACAACATTATTTTTGAGAGTCTAGCTAATATAATAAAATGAGAAAAAATAAGTAAGTCATACCAAGGTTAGGATAGAAAGATCAAAATGATCTTTATTTGTAGGAGATAGGATTGCAGGCTTGGAAAATACAATAGACCAGATTATAAGAACTGTTCCATCCAAAAGATATTTTGTACACAAAATAAAACATAAAAATTAATATCTTTAAAGAAAAATCAATAGATGAAAATCAAATGAAAAACTGCCAATTTATAATAATAATAAAAGCTATGAAGTAAATGGAAATGAATTTAATGAGACAGGTTTAGACATAAAGGAAGGCTGTTCCACAGTTTTAAGGAGGATGAAATCATAGAGATGCAGGCCTTCAGAATGGGCTGTCTGGTGGCTCTGCCTCCACTCCTAGAGAGTCTCCCAGTGGTGCCTCTTCTGTGCCAGCACCTCCTGCATAGGTGAGCAGATGTTGTAGCACCCCAAGGCCTCACACCCACTCAGAGCCCTTTCCTTGAGGAAGAGAGATGATAACATCTCACATGGACCAAGAAGAGCAAGAGAGAACCTTCCACAAGTCCCCTAGCACACCTCTCCTCACACTTTTTCTGCAAGAGAGAACCTTCCACAAGTCCCCTAGCACACCTCTCCTCACACTTTTTCTGCTAGAACAGGTTCATGTGCCCACTTTTGAGCCAGCCTCTGGAAAGAGCTATGAGCTTAGCCAAGCTCATATAATCTCTAGATTAGGATTATCTTTTTCTGAATAATGTGGCAGAGAGTTTATGCCCTGAACAAGTTTGGAATATTATTAATAAGGAGGAGGTGGAAATGGATTTATTTTGAGTAAACAACAATCAAGGGACCTTGGAAGAAAACAAAGACCTCTATCTTGTTCCACACACACAAAAAATCCAGGTTTAAATAATGTATTATTTCATTTTTGCACTGCTCTAAAGAAATACCTGAGACTGGATAATTTATAAAGAAAAGAGATTTAATTGACTCACAGTTCTGCAGGCTGCACAAGAAGCATGGCTGGGGCGGCCCCAGGAAACTTACAATCATGGCAGAGGACAAAGGGGGAGTAGGTATGTCTTACATGACAGGAGCAGGATCAAGAGAGAGAGCAGGGAGGTGCCAAATGCTTTTAAACAGCCAGATCTCATGAGAACTCTGTCATGAGACAGCACCAAGGGGATGGTGCTTAACCATGAGAAGCCATCCCTGTGATCCAATCACCTCCCATCGGGCCCATTTCCAACATTGGGTATTACAATTCAAAATGAGCTTTGGGTGGGGACACAGATCCAAACTCTATCAGATAACTAAGTGTAAAACAAACCTTTACAAGTGTTAGAAGAAAATACAGAAGAATGTTACCTAACCTTGAGGGAAAAAAGCCCTTCTTAAGCAACAAGCAAACCTTAAAGGACATACAGGCAGATAGTGGCTGGTTTCATGATAGAAGTTAATCATTTCTATATGGCAAACAACATTAGAAAGAGTCCAATAGCAAATGACGGGGTAAAACATTTGCACTATATATGGACAAAGTTTTAATATCTCTCATATACAAAGAACTTCTTTGGAAAAGGAAAAATAAAGATCCAATTGAAAAATATCAAAGGACATGAATAGGCAAGAGAAAATCCAAAAAGCAAGAGAACATTAAAACTCTCAAACTCATTAGTTTTAGGACAATTAAAATTAAAACACCAAAATGCCAAATTTGCTATCAAATTTTAACAAATTAAAGAAAATCGATAGGATCCAATATCAGAGAAACTGGTACTCTCTGATTTTACAGATGGGAGTGTGCATTACCCCAAATGTTAGGGGAAGTAATCTGAGAGTATCATCTGTTAACTCTACGATGCAGAAATCCCACTTTTAGCAATATGTTCTACAAAAATAACAAAAATAGAAATATGCCCAAAGATATTCTTTTGCATTTATAATAATAGAAAAATACAGAACACAATCTGAATATCTATCATGGTGAAAGTGCTGTAAAAACAAAGCAGCATACATACTATGGACTAGCATTGATATTAAAGGAATGGGTTAGACCCTGAGCAAGAACACAGCAGTGGTGGCATAATGGCGAATGTTCTGGAATCCCTCAATAAATCCAGACAGAGCAACTGGAATAATAAAAACCCAGTATCTATGAACAGCATTTATAACAAAATGAGGTGATAAGGTGTCTCCCGAATCTCACATAAAAGCAGGTGGAGTCAGACCGCAGATGACAAGGCCTATGTGATACAGGCTGTTGGGCAGGAGGTGGTGAGGGAAGACAGAGTACTCTGAATGCTCCAAACCAGCCAGCCAAAGCTGCCCTCCTGACAAACCCCCTCTGCCACGTTGCTCCAGAAATTCTCTTGTCTCTCTCAATCATCATTTGTTTATTAAAAAAAAATGTTGTTTGTATTTTTGTTGATATACCACGGCTGTATATTTTAGGGGTACATGTGGTATTTTAATACCTGTATCCATTGTGTAATGATCAAATCAGGGTAACTGCAATATCCACCACCTCAAGACTTTATATTTTCTTTTTGATGGAAACATTACAATTCTTCTAGCCATTTTGAAATATGCAATACATTATTGTTAACTATAATTTTCTGCTATACTATAGAATACTAGAACTTATTGCTTCTAACTCTATTCTTGTACACATGAACCAGCTTTTCTTCATCCCCCTACCCTGCTTCCCTTCTCTGTAAAAAGTATTTTTTGCATCAATATGCATGAGAGGAATTTACCTGTTCTTTTTGTTTTTTACAATGATGTTTGGTTTTGGTATCAAGGTCATGCAAACTTCAGAAAACAGGTTCCTCAGAGTTTCATTGATTTCTGTTCTCTGGCGGAGTTTGTGTAAGATTGGCGTTAGTTTTTCACTGGTGCAGCCATTTGGGTCTGGAGTTTTCTTTAAGGGAAGGCTTTAATTTATGGTGTTAATTTCTTCAGTATTACAGGATTATCCATGTTTATTATTTCTTCTGAGGTCAGCTTTGGTGAATTGGATTTTCCTAGGGATTTGCTTACTTTTCTCTTAAAAATTTAAGTTTATTGGTCTATTGTAATTATCAACTTACTATCAGGCCCCTATCTCCACGACCTATAGTGATGTGCTCCTCCCTTTCCATTGATGACTTTTCTGTTCTTCTCTTTTTATTCTCTTCCTCCAGCTTTGTCTTTTTTTAAAAAAAATTAATTTGGTAATCTCATTCTAAGTTCTTTAGATGGATACTTAGGCCACTTGATATTTAATCATTAATGTTCTTTAATATTCTGTTTAACTTTCCCTCTAAGCACCTCATTTGCTACATCTCACAAGTGTTTACATTTTTGTTATCAAGTTCAAAATAATTTCTAATTTCCATTGTAATGCCTTCATTGATCTTTGAGTTCTTTAGAAATTTATTCCTCACCTTCCAAACATATGGAAAATTTAAAATTATCATTTCATTATTATTTTCCAGATTAACTGAGCAGTGATCAAACAGCTCCATGGGATGAGGAGAATCCAGGCTCATCTCATGGAGTAAAGGCTGAGACCCCAATGACCCTAGATGTGATGTGGTGGCAGCTATGGCAGGAGCTGGAGCAGCAGCAGCTGGGACCGCCACAAATAAGAGGTGCAGGTCCCTGGAGTAAGGATAGGCTGAATGCATCTGACAAGGGGCATAAATTGTGTTCAATGAAATGTCTTTCACTAGTTCGGGAAAACCTTCTCCCAGTGACTCTTAATATTGCTTTTGTTCCAGTCTGTGCTGTTTACCTCTGAACAGGAACTGTGTTCTCTTGTTTTTCACTCTTTCCTTTGCATTTCACATCTGTTTGTCTTTTTGTGCTTTATTTAGAAACTTTTCTTCGAATCTATATTCCTAGTCACATATTTTCTCCTTAGCTGCATCTCATCTGCTGTTTAGTCCATTATAAGTTTTAATATCAACAATTTTATTTTTCAAATTTAGAATGTCCATTGTTTTTCTTTAAAAGTTTCCAGTTTTCTGTCAAAATTTTTAGATTTATTCATAATCTGCTTAAACATACTGAGGTAGTTAATTTATAGACTGTGACTCAAACTGGATTTTAAATGCTATTGAGAAACTCTTGTTTATTTTGTTAGGCATGATAATGATATAATGGTTAGGTCATTAAAATTATATGCTGAAGTCCTTAGAGGTGAAATGATATTATGTCTGTGACTTATATTTAAATACTCCAAAAAAGCATGTGTATATATAATTGGTGAGGATGCATAATCTGTACTTGGGTTCTTTGGTGTATGCTTTAAAAAAGTTTTTTTTAAAGTATAGTTCTGACAACTCCATTTTGGGGACAATACCAGAGTTTGCTTCTACTGTCTTTCTTTTCTTAACTTTGTATATATCTAAAGTGTACAACTTGACGGTTTGATATTGCTTCTATTTTTTAAATTGCCTTTCTTGCTTTACATTCCCATGCTTTGGTTTTGAGAATATTGGGTCATTTCTGACTGAATGGCAATATTGTTTATTAAGAGTAGTAGAAAGAATTTGAGGACTGGTCTGATGCTATCTTCCTTCAGGCAAGATTTATATTTTCTCCTCGTTGGCAGCTGGGATCTGAGCAGCTCAGGTTCCTCGTAATCCAATTTCACAAGTGATTCAAAACTGGGATTCAGTGCCCACAAAAGGTGATTAACAAGCAAGGGATTACTCTTGCTTGATCTTGTGATTTTGTGGATCACCCTTGCTCATAGGATGTAGCCTTTCATGATCCTGACTCAGAATGGGTGGTTTAGGAGCCTTCCCTTCCCTTTGGTGGGCCGGGAACTCCAGACCTTATTCCCGGTGCACCAAAAGGCTGCCAGGAGCACTCTGCTCCCTCTCCTTGCCTCTGGACTGCTTCTGGAAGCAGCAGATGTCTCTGGGAAGATTGGCTACAGGTGCTAGGCTCACTCTTTGTCTTTCCTTTTGCTCCCAGATATTGTCCTGTACAGTATCTATTTATTGGCTTGTTTGTTTTCTGGTGCCTTCAAGCAGATAGCTTTCCAACGACAACAAGAACAACAACAAAAACTATCATCTTTTCTTGTTGTTCTCATGAGGTGGGGGTCAACTAAGCCAGTCCTGCATTGCTGTGTGCCATCTGTCTTCTCTCTTCATCCCTGCTCCTTTGATGGGCCCCTCTCGTCATCCTGACCATCTCTCCTGCCTGGTGGGAGGCTTTTGGTTCTGTTGATGAACAGAGTGCTACTCTAGAGTGTGTTGATACTGACAAAGCCCTGCATGGTCCATTCTTTGGACAACTCCAAAGTGTTTGTGTCTCTTCACAGCAAACCCATGTCCCTGATAAGCACAGATCCCTGAGTGAGCTGTGCAAAGACATCACATGCGCTAAGACAGGCTGCATGTGCTAAGGTTGTCTGAATTCGAAGGAAAGGTCTGTGGCAGGAGAGCAGCCTGCCTGAGAACGCTGAATACATTCCCAGGACAATGGATGAGTGGGACAGATCACTATGGGTCACTTTCCCTGGGACCACGCACATTTCTTTCAGCAGTTTTTTGGATAGTTTTGGAGAGTGTAGCTTGAATTAGAGTGTTTTGAACTTTCTAGAAGACAATATGGAACTTCTGCTGGAATTCAGTTTAGTTTAACAAATATCAAGAGTGGGAGGGAGGAAGGGAAGAAGGAAAGAAAGAAGAACGTCTGGGAAGAGGGAGGTCGGTGGAAGGGCTGTTCTGTATTCAGGCCTGAGAGACACCTAGAGGCCAGCTGAAAGGTAGTTGCAGCTCCTTATGCCTGTGCCTGGAGCATATCACCTGGGCAGGCCGCAGAGCTCAATGTTTTCCTACTGTGGGAGAGAAGCTCAGTTATTAAATACAGAAGGATTAGCAGAGCAGGTGCAATCCCATCCAAACACCCCTGCGGGGATAGGTGAGCCCAGGGGAGTAAGGTCTGTTGTCTGCTACTCTGTCTTCATCTTCTAGATCCCCATTCCTGCCCTGTTGCCCCCATATAGATGGTGTAGCTAATTCATTTAAGTTGCCATGTGCTGGCCACTGCTCACAGTGCTTCACATTAAGTTAACTTACTTAATTCTCAAAGCAATCCTATAAGTTCAGAACTCCCTCATCCTCATTTTAGAGATGAGGAAACTCAGACACAAATAAATTTCTCTGGGAAATGGTGGAGATGGGAATTCAAACTAGTTCGGTTCCAGAGTCCGTGCTTTTTTTACTGAACTCATTCATGCTAGAGCACAAAGCCATTCCTGTTGGTTGCATTCCTTCCCATGGGAACAAATTCCATCCTCATCCCGGGCAGTACTAACCCATTATGCAGAGGAATAATGACACTGACTTAGTGGGTTCACGTCCGGACTTGGGTCTCTCCTAGACCAGGTTCTGGGCTGGGTCTCCCCTCTGCTGCTTTCTGCTTCTTCAGAGTTGAACCTTATGGAATCTGGCTGCTGCAGATAAATCATCCCAAATCACAGAGCATTGCAGACTTTCTCAGAGTTTGAAATCACATGGTTCCATGATAGGATACCATAAATCTTCAGCTAAATAGATTCTAGATTCCTCAAGGGACTCCAATTCTGGCTGTTGACAGAAAATGCCTCATAAGGCCGATTTACCCCTGGCTTTGTCATCTATCCCAGCAAAGAGGCAAAACCCCAAATACTGCCAACTAAAATTCCAAATTTTGAGTTTGTCATAAGCACTCAAACACAACAAAAACAGTTTTTCATAGATATCAGTCACATGTAGATAGGAGAAGAAATCAAGGGTGAAGTCTGTGTTAAATACAACCACAGTTCTTTTATTTAACAAATTAAAAAGGTAAAAGCCAGCTTTATATTCCTGTCATAGTCAGTTGAGTGGTGGATTCATCTGATGGTGGCCTGGACCTCTAGCTTTCCTTCACAAGCCTTAACTCCAGAAGAGTTAACTCTGGTGTCAGAGACAAGATGAGAGTGACCACCATGACCAGCAGCAGGGCCAAGTCGTGGTGAGGATGGTTGGGTCCACAGGTCTCCAGGGTGGGGTCATGGTGTCCATGAAATCAGCAGACAACCTATCTGACCTATAAACTGAAAAACACTTGAGCCAACACTCCTGAGTTTTGAGTGAACAGACACTATGGAAAGTTTCTGAGAGAAGAGGTGGTTGGTTCCCCTTGAGCTCAGACCCTAGAGAAACTGCCTCAAGAGCATACTCTATCTTCCTCCTACCATCCAAGAAATTACCTGAAGCTATTAAGTAGGGTGGCCGTGTACAGGGGAAAGGGAAAACCCCAGATTTTCAGGGATTCATAGGCACAGGCTCTGGGCTGATATGAATCCAGCCCAGACTGGAGATTGATGTGAGAGGTGAGATGGTCCGGGGAGAAAGGCCTAAGTCTATTTCACAGTAGGCCAGGGGCTCTATAAGCCCACCTTGTGGTTATTTTTCTAGCTCCTGAATGTAAAGTTGAGATATAAACACTCAACAACTGGTCAAATCTCCACATTGATTTCCTTACCAATGTGGAGGGTGGGGCTAGGATCCCTCTGGTAGGAATGGTCAAATGGAAACCCCTGGAACTACCTTTCCCTGTAAAACCAAAATCAATAAGCATGTCTGGTGAATTTCAAAGATAGTGCACCATCCGAGACTTGCAAGATGCAGAGGAGGCGACTCTCAGGTCCTCTTCATGCAGAGGACAGGTGCTTCTTGGAGAATGACAATAAATTATCATACATGTAATAATATGTGACTATAACTGTAGCCATTCTTCAAGTGGTAACTTTTTTGCTGGAGCAAATCAACACAGCTCTTTGGTCTTCTGGTATGCACCTTTCATATTGGCTACTGCTTTCTCTGCGTTCAAATAAATAAACAGCAGCAGGAGCGATGTACTTTCATCAGACAGGAATGTGGTACTCCTTCATGGTCTTAGGGCCATTTAATTAGAAAACTAAAAAGTACATTTTCAAGACTCCTTTGCAGCTAGGATTCTGGAGGTAAATTAGTTCCATTTAGATTTACTAGAGTGAGAATTGACCAATTATGGCCCAGGGACCAAGTCTGTTTTTGTAAACAGGTGCACAGAATACTCGTTCATTTGCTTTGGCTGCTTCCACAGTGTAATGGCAGAGTTGAGTGGTTGTGACAGAGTCTATGGCTCACAAAGCCACAAATCTGGACTCTCTGGACGTTTCTAGCACGTTTGCTGCCCCCTGATGTGAAGCAAGACTGGTGAGGCAGGGCTGAAGCTGGGCCTCCCTACAGCTTCTTTTTTAATATAATTTTTTTTTAGATGGAGTCTCGCTCTGTCGCCAGGCTGGAGTGCAGTGGTACGATCTCGGCTCACTGCAACCTCTGCCTCCCCAGGTTCAAACGATTCTCCTGCCTCAGCCTCCCAAGTAGCTGGGACTATAGGCATGTGCCAACACACCCAGCTAATTTTTGTATTTTTAGTAGAGATGTAGTTTCATCATGTTGGCCAGGATGATCTCGATCTCCTGATCTTGTGATATACTTGTCTCAGCCTCCCAAAGTGCTGGTATTAAAGGCATGACCTTCCATGCCCAGCCAACCTCTCTACAGTTTCTGTCTTTCACTGTGGGTTCCGGAGAGTCATGGATTTCTTCTAAGTTTCTCCAGTATTTATCTTTGATTTCCTGAGTCTCAGGGACAGTCACGTCTTGACGTTTTGGGTGTTAGTGCCTATAGCTTCTAACCTAGCCTGCCTGGCTCCAGTGATGACCTGAGGCAATAATTCCCCCACTGACTGACGCTTATTGTTCTGAGAGTCATTTCAAGAGTCACAACCTAAAACTTGCTTCTTCAATGATTTTTAAAACACTAAATTCCAAATATTAAAACTTTTTCAATCAAGTACCTAGAATTACTCTGGTTTCCTAAACTGAATCCTGGCTACTACATGCCTCAAGCCTGTGTATTGCTTATTGGAATTTAAACATACAGAGTTCTTCATATATATCAATTATTTGTAATATGTAATAACATTTTATATATGCATAAATAAATCAAAGACTGTGTTGAGGATATTACAGGATTTTAAAATTTGATAAATTAAATGACAAAAACTAACATTATTGCACAATCATAATATGTTAAATGGAAATCCCCTGGAGAGTGGTTTGATTGGAAATGTCATTAGGCCCCAGCTTTTCCTGACCCTGAAGCTCCGGCCCCTGCCATGGTTGGAATGTCTGATTTCACAGATACAGAAAGATTGCTGATAAGAGCTTCCTGATATTTTGGTGTGGGTGCTTGCTATCTCCAAGGTCTCTTGAATAAGAGTGGAGGTGGCTGAGCAGGAGAGATGTTTATTAATGCAACTCAGCCTCCACATGAGATCATCTCTGAGGGTAGGAGTGGTCTGCATCAGGGTAACTCAGATCTGAAAGAAACCATTGGCTCCAACCAGAGAAATGCTGAGGGTGACAAACCCGAAGTCAATTATGACAAGATGACATCATGGCTTCTGTCTCAGGTACCAGCAGCTGTGCACTTCATTATGATGATCTGACTTGGTTTTCTGAGTTTACCCTGGGGCAGGGTGAGGATTGAGCAAGGAGCCAGAACCCAGCATGCTCCCTGGGTACCTTGCCATTATTCAGTTCCTGATGAAGCTTAGAAGCGTGACACCCTCCCTGAATCAAAGCACAGGTTTTCACCTCCCCAGTCCCACCCCGAAACCTCCATGCTTCTCAGTTCATTGAGAAATAGGTGGAGAGCCCTCTGAAGATTTGGGACCAATTCATTCAATTATTTTGCAAAAATATATGAGTTCAAGTTCAAGAGTTTAGATTTCTTTGAGTTTCTTCCTTTTCTTCCTCTTTCATTCTATTCTATCATTTGATCTTTAACTTTCCTTCACAGCTTTAAGGGGAAAATGAGCAAAGGTCCTCAAGGGTCTCCACCAGAGGAATAAAAAAGACTAATTCCTGGAAGTAGAGATGGCAGGTTGATCCTTATTCTTTTGGCACAGAATCCATATTTAATATGACATTGAGAACTTATTCTCTGTAAACATAATGATAGAACTACATCATGTGTTAACTTGGAAACAAAATCTGTGTTTACTGTATTCCAGAAGAGAGATTTCTATTCATGTCCAAGTGGGACACATTGGGCTCCTAACCAGATGTGGTTTTCTAGAAAGAGGAAAAAATGAGAGTAAGACTTCCAAATGGCTTTTGCGGTTGGCAGGCAATTTATCCACAATGATGGCAACACGGTGGTTCTCTCCCCTGGGATTTATTTGACATCATACATGGTTAGAGCTATGAAGCAAAAACCTTTCCCTAGCAAACAGAAAATGGGACTCTGGGAAACTTAAAAATAAATGGAGGAAGCGAAAGATGGGTAGTAAAAAAAAGCTGTATCTTATAAAAACCAATCTGGTCATGGGGCTGTTCATAAACAATTCATTATCATTTCTCTTGTGGTCTCTGTGAGGGCTTTCTGGCTGTTTGAATGCTGTATTTTCATAAGATAGTTTCAAACAAAAGGCCAGAAGGACAGTGGGAGCAGAAAAGAAATTAAACACGTTGACTTTGTTTGGTGCCCTGTAGGTAAAATGTCACATCTTGTCCTCAGCTCCTGAAGATTTAATTACCCGGCTCATTTCCCAGAGCTGCTGTGTAATTCATATCGCTTCCAGGTAACAGATTATGCAAACTCGTGATTGCAAACAGGCACCTAGCTGTTTTGAGGATGAAGTTTTGTTAGTTCAGAGTATCTGCAAATACAGTTGTTTGCCTTCCCTGTCATACTCTGGCACTGACGGTAATTGTGCCGTGTAGAAAATGCAGAATTGTTCTGAGCGTCACACGCCTAGGCTTGTTGGCAGACGTGGGCCCAGGCTGGCTGGAACTGTTTCAGCCCTGCCGCTCAGGGAAGACAGCTAGGAGCTTGATGCACTATTCACAAATGTTTGTCACATGCCTACTGTGTGGTGAGTGAGCCTCAAAGGCTGACATTTCCTATTGACTTCGGGTAGGATGAGCAGTGTGGCTGTTGCTCTCGTAAGTGGCCTGCCTGGGCCACACTATTCCTCTGGGCACTGCAGGCAGAAGCATGTTTCACTTTTGTGGTTAAAATACCTCAAGTTTTCTATGAAACTCCGGGCACCGAGCTTGGGTTCCCAAGGAGAAGTTGGGTGCCACGTAGTTGCATTGACTGAAGTGGCCAGTGTTTTTATACGCATTTTACAGAGGGAGGACTCATGGGATGGGAAGCAATTGGCTTAGTTTTTCCTGGCCAGTCAGTCCATCCAGCAACATAAGCTATTCACATTGCAAGTAAGCAACTGGACAATGAGACACTTTTCTTTTTGTTTTATTGAATTTGTTTTTGCTCTGCAGGTGCAAACACACACACACACACACACACACACACACACACAGTCACACATATACACATGTGCACATGCATACTCTTTTCTCCCAGGCCTCTGAGCCCAGAGAAACTTACTGACTAAACAAACTGGCTTTTCTTCCATTCTTTCTACAAGATATGAAAGCAAATACGATTATTTCTGAAACACACAAGAACTAAATTGCCAAGTGAGAGTTCAGTTTTGCATAAAGTCCATGTGTGAGGCAATCCACATAATGTCACTTTTAAAGAAATTCCTGAAACTCTTTTCTTCCAAGATAAACAGTGTGTGTTTATCACAGATTTTGGGGAATTTTGATTCACTGTGATATTTCAGGAGTATTCAGCTTTGCTCTTGCTGTAGTTCTATGCATCCCCTTCCGAAGTTTTGTTTCTTTCTAAGTTTACATAGATCATCTTTTTCATCTTTCTAGCTATTGTTTTACCCAAAGCCCTTGCTCAGGGGCTGGAACAAGTTGTATTTGCAAAGGTGGTCACACCAATATATATTCCATCCTATGACTCTTACTACAGTGCAATGCTGACCCCCACTGAGATGTGAGGCTGTCTCATCCTCACACCCGGGGACACCCCTGTCACTGCTTGGACCAATAGAATGCAGGGAAAGTGACGCTGTGGGATTTCCAAGCAAAAGGCAACATGGCTTCTACCTGGCTTTCCTGGGCGCTTATCCTCGACTTCCAGCCACCTTGTTGTGAGGAAGCCCAGCCTGCAAGGAGAGGCCACATGTGGGTATTCCAGCCAAAAACCAAAAGCCTGTGTGGACTGCCACACCTACCAGGCAGTGGCCTGCAGATGGTCCCTGCCAATGCTTGGAGTCCCCCAGCAGAGACTCCAGATACCATGGGACAGAGACAAGCCACCCTGGTGCCCCCTATCTGAATTCCTGGCCCACAGGAGCTATGAGAGGTGATAAAAAGTTATTATTTTAAGCTGGTAAATGTGAGGAGAATTTATTAGGCCACCACAGATAATAATACAGGGCCACTTGTATCCCAGCCCACGGGTTTATCTACCATGTGCAGTAACCTCAGGAATCACGGAGGGGAGGTTCCTCAGCTCTATTTCCATTTTCTGCCTTTAAAAAAATGTGTCTTTTACGGTTCCCTTTACTAGCCAGTTAGGAAATTCATGGACAATACAACAGATCTAGATATGTGACACACATTTGTACAAATACATGTTCATATGTAATATATATATTATTCATATGCCTAACAGTAATGTAGAGAAGCAAAAGAAAAACAATTCTTAATAAAATAACATGAAATTCAATATATGGCCATTTGTTCTGCAATGTGTTCCTAAAATCACTATGCTATGAAATTTTGTGTAATGAAAATAACAGGGCCAGTGGGGAAATTAGATTAGTGACAGAATACTCAGCACCCACACAGTGTTTTTCACGACGTTCATAAGTTCCTGGAAACAGTGACTAAGCAAAATTGTAAAAAGAAACCAATTTATAGGCTAATACCAACAAGAGCTAAGTTAGCATGTTTCTGATTGCAAAACATCACCAAACTTCTAAAAGAAGACTCAAATACTTCTCATACTAAACATTAAAATAAATGTGAGGCCTAATACATTTAAGAAAAATTAATAAAAACAAGGAAGATAATTATTTACCTGCTTATTCCAGCTTAGGGCTGAGGGTAGCTGGAGCCTATCTCCGAAGTTCATGGTGCAAGGCAGGACCCAGCCCTGAATAGGGCGCATTCCCATCACAAGGTGCACTCACCCCACCTGCACTCACTCACACTGGGATGTGTAGACATGCCAGTTCACCTAATAGGTACACCTTTGGGATGTGGGAGGAAACAGGAGTACCCAGAGAAAAGCTACATAGGCCGAGGTAGAATGTGCAAACTTCACACAGATGGTGGCCCCACCAGGAATTTATTTATTTTTTTCTATTCAACATTGTAAAAAAATGACTTTGAAAAAAAATGATGTTATTCCAGGACCTGCTATATAATTTTGAAATTAATTCATTATAAAATAAACAACAAACTTTATTAAAATTCTCTGTAGTTTGAGACACTTTAAATTCTCAGTCAACAAAAATATATACATACATATATATATTTTTCCAAATACGTATATATTTTTATGTATGTATGTCCATATTTTTATTGACTGAGAATTTAAGGTATAGGGGTGTGTGTTTGTGTATACATATATATATATTTATATATATATATATACACATATAAAATTTACTTTGACAAACACATGCCACATGCAGTTTGTAGGGTGGATGTGGTTTTGGAGAAGAGGTGTGTTTTAGTCTGTTTTCATGCTGCTAATAAAAACATACCCAAGACTGGGTAATTTATAAAGGAAAGAGGTTTAATGGACTCACAGTTCCACATGGCTGGAGAGGTCTCACAATCATGGTGGAAGAACAAGGGTTGTCTTACATGGCAGCAGGCAAGAGAGAATGAGAGCCAAGTGAAAGGGGCTTCCCCTTATAAAACCGTCTGATCTCCTGAGACTTATTCACTACCACGAGAACAGTATGGGGGAAACCGTCCCAATGATTCAATTATCTCCCATTGGGTCTCTTCCACAACACATGGGAATTATGGGAGCTACAATTCAAGACGAGATTTGAGTGTGGACACAGCTAAACCATATCGGGGTGAATGGAAATGCCTGTCATTTATAGAATGAAATGCTTCTATACCAGAATGGGCATTGGCTTGTTCTTGTGCCTTCTCACTGGTTCTGAATAAAAATTCTGCTGCATTCGGTGGTAGAGTTTTCATCTTCAATCCACTGCAAGTAATTTTTGGCCATATTTCAGACAGCTGATAGCTGTACTATTTCATTTCATTACACTGTTGCACTCAAAGCCACTTCCCTGATGTTGTGCAATGTGGATTCCTATAGGTGTGATGCTTTTGCAATATCACATGATCTTTGTCTTTCCAAATATTTTATTATATCAAGCTACTCCTCAATATTCAAAGCTTTTCTTTGACATTCATACTTGGATTATTATAACCCAAATGATTGCTTATGCTTTGGACTCTGTAGTGAATACTTCTATCAAGAACTTCCAACACTCAAGAGACCAGCTCCATGCATTGCAGGGCTTACCATGGGCCAGCTGGGCGCAGGTAGGAGCACCTCGGCAGGAGACTGCTTTAAGCTGATGGCATTTCTCATGCACACCACCTGTTGCAGCAGCACAAAAGTAACTCATCTCATGGAAAATAGCTGGGCTTTTCAGTTTGTCTGTCTTCTGTTTTTCATTTGGTGATTAGATTCTCCAGTTTATGTGTCATGTATTGGGGTGGTTAAAGATGGATATAATTTCCTCACCACCCCTACTTTGAGAAGTGGAGCCTCTTTCCTTTCCCTTTGATTCTGGGCTGGACACGTGATTTGCTTTGAGTCATAGAATGCAGTGGAAGTGACGCTCTTTAGCTTCTAAGGTGAAACTATTCCACACTGGGAACGTTGTCTCTTTGAACTCTCCTGGGATACTGGAGAACTCTTCTGATACTGGGAGAAGCCCAAGCACCTTGGGGAGGCCATTTGGAGGGAAACTGAGGCACTCCAGTCTGCAGCAAAGTGAAGCTACTAGCCGATGTGGTTGGCACTTGCTGTGTGCTGCACGTTAAATGTCCCAGCCCACCCAGCCTCCAGATGGACTGTAGGTGACACCACAAGGGTCAGAAAAACCATCCTGCTGATTCCAGTCAACTTACAGAACTGTGAGGGACAATGCACAGTTTTGTTGCTTTGAGCTACTATTTTCAGGGTGCTTTGTGCATAGAAATAGATAACTGAAGCAGCATGTGAACAAAGTCATCACAACATGTGTTGTAATAGAAGAGACAGTACATCACTAAGAGACAAGGAGATAACCATTAATAGATTATTGTACCTACTTAAAATAAAAAGTTCGAATTTGAAAAAAGGAGACCAATATTCAATCGAAAATTTTTGTTTCCGTATTTGACATTTTGAAATAAATACACACCCAAACACACACACACACACACACACACACACAAAATCATTTTGAATGCCCCAGCCATGAATGCAGACTGATGATACAATTGTTGTTTTTGTGACTGAAGCATCACAAGTAGTTTTGTCATAAGGAATGTGATTTTCTAAAATGATGAGCCACTCGATAAAGTTCCATGCAAAACAGAGAACAATCTCCTCTTAATTTACACAATGGGTATATTCTTGGAAATGTCAATGCATTTTAAACCTGTGTAAAAATATCCCTTGTATTTACATGTAAAGAGTTAGATTTTTGGCTCAGATCATTATAAGCAAGTTGCTCCATCTATGTGAAAATCCAAGTGGGCATTCAAAAGTCACATGAGATGAGGGGAAGTTTGTTATTTTGTGGAATGTCTAGCATCCCTATTTTTTTCCTACCAAATGCCAAAAGCACTGCAATTGTTGTAGCAACTGATTAAACACAGAGTCTGAGCCTGTCATGGCTGAATTACAAAGCAAATTGAATTCCTTGCCTCACAACTTGTCTTTTGTGAAATTTAGATCACAGACTGGGAAGAAGTGGGATTTTGAAAACTGGAGTAGGGACATATGAACAGATACAAGGAAACTGGGGTTGTCGGGGCTCAAATATGTAAATCCTGCCATGTCTTCATTGACAGCTGTGTTAGAAAGAGTTTTAACAGAGCAAGGCATGAGAATGCTCTGCTTAGAAAGGTCTGCTTATAAGGCTGATTTCTAGGAACTTGGATTTTGGAAGAGTTTCTCCATTCTCTAAATGGCAAAGGTTGCTAACACTGTTTAACCTGTTCGTGCAAACAATTTGACTTAGCTGAGACTGATTTTTCTTCTGGGACTCCAGAATTTTAGTATATGCTAAGCAGAGAGTGGTTGTTTGAACAGCCCTCAATAAGAACCCTGGCCTGCTTCCCTGATAGATGACATTTCACAGGTGTTGTCACAACTAGATACTGGAGAAATTAGTGCAGGCTGTGTGACTCTGCAGGGACAGGACTCTTGGAAGTTGTGCCTAGTTTCCTCCAGACTTTGCCCTATTTACCTTTTTCTTTTGCTGATTTTGCTTTGTAGCCTTTGAGGTAATATATCACAGTAGTGAGTACAACGGCATGCTGAATCCTCCTAGCTAATAACTGAACTGGGGAGTGGTCTTGGGGACCCCAGTACAACAGTAGAAGCAGCCTGTTCCCCCTGCCTGAGGTTAACCCCCTTTTACAGAAGACTTATAATGAGCTTTCCTAAGCTAGTGGCCCTGTAGGCACTTGCCAATCCTCCTCAAGACCTAGAGACCTGTCATGAGGCTCATGTCCCAGTAGACCCTAAGGTGAAGTACAAGTTGTAATCCATAGAGAGGTGTGATGGATGCCAAAAGAACTATGTGGTGTTTCTAGCTTATACTGACAGAAACTTGGGGAATATATGTGGTAATGGATCTTAAGAGTGTGGCATCAAAGTGGAAGGAATATAAAGTTGTATCAGTCTGAATTTACTGATACAGGCTCACTCAGAGTATGGACTCAGTATTTTAATGTAATGGGTTAGAAAGAACTCTAATAGTCTGATTTGTTGACTGAGATATGGATGTTAAAGACTCTGCCAGTGAAGTCTCAGAAAAAAGTGAGAAGTGTTACAGAAAAAGCCAAATCACTTTGAACAGATTGCTAATAGAAATCTGGACTTTAAGGATACTGCTGATGTGGGCCAAGAAGGAAGTGGGAAACACATTATTAGAAACTTGAAGAAAAGAGGTCCTTATTATATAATTGCAGAAAGTTTAGTGCAAAATTGTGTCCAGTTGTTATGTAGAAAGCAGAACTCATAAGTAATTAACTGGTATATATAGCTAAGGAAATTTCCAGGCAAAGTGTTGAAGGTACTGCTTGGTATTTTCTTGCTTTTTATAGTAAAAATGTGATAGAAGAGAGATAAATTGAAGGAAGACTTACTGAAAGGACAATGACTTGATCATTTCAAAAGTTTAGCCTCTCCAGGTGGCAAAAAGTACCCCTAAAAGTCAGAGATTGATGCCAAAATTATGACATAAAAGGCTGAATTATGCATTTGTGCAGCTCTTTGCTGAAACCCTGGAAAGCTCAGAAGTCTAGTGTATTCAGCCATATAATGACTCTCCCAAGGGATTAAGAGTGTTCCATGTAGATCTTCTAATCAAACCAAAGAGCCTCTGGGAACCTGAAAAACACTGGCCTTCAGCACTCTAAGTAGAAGCCAAAGATAGAGAAGAGATTATTGGAGAAAGATTTGTGTGTATAGCTTCTGTCCAATGTAGAGAAACCCAGTGAAAATACACTCAAGGCTCACATGCTTTAGAAAAAAATTGTATTAGAGGAAATATTTTATTAAAAAACATTAGCAGAACACAAAGATGCCAACTTGAACTAAATGGAATATAGATCTTACAAAATGGCAAAAGCAGACTGATAAAATTCCCCAGCTGCAAACACATGTCATTTTTTGTTAAAAAAAAAAGGGGGGGGGAGTGTGACTCTAAGAGCTGGACCAGAAGTCCAGAAGGTAGAGGAAAGTCCAGAGTAGGTGAGAGACACAGGTTACCAGGCTTTGAGAGCTGGTGGGTTTTGCACAACTGGGTTTCAAAACAGATTGAAACAAATGACTCCTTCTTACCTTCCATTTCCCCAATTTTGGACTTGAGTTCTATAACTATTATTCTTTCTGCCATGGTATGCTGGGAGTATTGGAGAAAGACATCTTGTCTCTTTTATTTCACAAGTCCATAGGTGGACAGAAATTGTACCCCAGGAGCTGTACTTAATGGGTCACACTAAGAAACTTTATCTACACCTGACTTAGATAAATAGGTAATGAGTTTTGGGCTTTTGAGCTGGTGAGATTCTGGACTTTACTAGTGTGATAATGGGATGAGAAACTTTCTGGAGCAGGTAAATGCTTTCTGCAAGTGAGAGTGAATTATGGGGCCAGAGTTTGTACTGTAGTGGACAGAACTGTGGGTGGCCCAAGCGATCTCTGTCCCCAATGCTGCATCCATTATTAGGTTAAGTAATATAGCAAAGAAATTTTGCCTGTGTGATTAAGGTCACTAATGAGTTGATGTTAAAATAGGGAGCATAATCTGGGTGGGGCTAACCTAATCATGTGAGCCCTTTAAACGTGGAGTTTTTTATAGTTGGACCTGGAACCATTATCATAAGTTAGATAAGAAACAAAAAGTTAAATGCTATATGTTCTCACTTGTAAGTGGGAGCTCCACACTGGGTATACACGGACATACAGAGTGGAATAGTAGATGTTAGAGCCTCCAAAACGTAGGGAGATGGGAAGGGGTGAAGGTTAAAAAGTTACCTCTTTGGTGCAATGTTCACTGTTTGAGTGATGTGTACACAAAAGTCCAGGTTTCACCACGATGCAATATATCCATATATACGTAACAGTACTGCACTTGTACCGCCTAAATGTATTTTTTTTAAGGTGGAGTTTTATCTGAGTGGTAGAAGAAGAGGAAGTCAGAGAGATTTCAAGTATGAGAAGTATTTGATGAACTATTACTGGCTTTGAAGATAGAGGAGGCCATGGAACAAAGAATGCAAATGGTCTTAGGAGCTGAGAGTGGCCCCTGGCTGACAGCTAGCAAGGAAATAGAGAAGTCAGTCATACAATAACGAAAAATGGAATTCTGCCATCAATCTGAATAAGCTTAGAAGCAAAGTCTTCCTCAGAACCTTGATTAGAGCCCAGCACAGCCAAAATTTCAGTCCTGAAAGACCCTAAGTAGAGACCCTAGTTGAGCCCACTTAGACTGCTGAGTTACAGAACTGTGAGGTAATAAATGGATGTTGTTTGAAGTCATTAAGTTTATGGTAGTTTGTTACACAACAGTAACCAACTAATATACTCCATAATCCAGACAAACAGTCTTAAACTTCCATAAACAAATATTTATTGAACACTTACTATACTTAAGGTATATGAAAGGGACATAAAGATAGAGTAACTATAAAAATAGTAATTAGCTAATGTTTATGGAGCACTTCTACAATGTGCCATGTAGTCTCCTGATTATATGTGAATTATCTCATTTAAAAAGCTCTACAATCTATGAAGGATGTGGTAGTTTATTACAGCAGAAAGATTAGAAACATGAAGAGTACACAAATTGTCCAAGGTTTCTTTATAAAAACAAGACAGCATGACCAGTATAATTTCCATATTTTCTGGGGCAGTGATGAATCAAAATATTCAGCCTTCTTGCCTCCTAATTGCATTTCTAATTGTCAGACCACGTTCCTGGGTCTGTGGTTCAGAAAGCATGGTCATTCTGCTTATAAAGTAAAGACATATCTACCATAGGAGCCCTGAGTCTCAAGGCAGCCATCTGCGTCCAGTGCAATGGGTCAGACATCGAGTGTTTCTTTAGTAAACTTCATGAACTTGCTGACTGCATGCTCCCTTAGAGGACATAGAGCCTAACTGGTGATCAGACGGGCGTCCTTCATTGAAGATTGGGATTAGGTGAAACTGGGGTAAACACTGGAACCTGTTTTAGTTATCTATTGCAGAGTCACAGGCAAACTTAACAAACCAGTAATGGCTTAAAGTTGATGATTTTGTGTGTCTGGAATTTTTCAGGGGCTTTTCTGGGGTGGTTCTTCTCTGTTCCACCTGGCTAGGACTGTCTCTTGGTGCGGTTCTTTGCTTTGCCCTCTCTATGTGACATCCTTATCCCTCAGGGCCCGTCAGTGGAGCTTAGACTACTCACAGGATGGTAGTCTTCAGATAGCCACACCTCTTTCATGGCCACTTGGCTTCCACAAAGCAGGAAGTCAAAGTTCCCAGACTTGTTAAGGATGACCATGGGTGGAACAGCATTCCCTCTGCTGTGTTCTGTTGGACAAAGTGGTCAAAGGGTCAGACCGTCGCAGGAGAATCTGTGGATTGGGAACATACTGTTGGTGCCATCTTTGGAAAATACGGACCACTATAGTGTCCCTGGAGAAATATTCTTTCTTCAGCAGCAGAGATATGCTCCCATTCTGAGAGTTAGGAAATAACGGAGATGAACTGAAGAGTAACAATTCAGACACACGATGATGAGAACAGAGCACTTTCTTCTGGGTTTCAGGTCATTATGGAGATCCATCCAGCGGGGTTTTATGCCTCCACTTAACTGCAACAGCTAGTTAGTCATCACCTGCCAGTTCCTCGTATCTGATCTTCCATCAGTTCTGGAGAGTTGCTGGAAAACTTCCCAAGCAACTGTGGTGCTGTTTCTGCAGGTAGAGGAGGGAAGAAAACAAGTAATGACAATTGAATTCTCCCCTTATTTTACATACTTATCACTATCATGCCACAGTTATTCATGCCACCTACGGCAAGTCTACACACATGTAAGGGAGAAGATTTTGTGACATCCCCGCAGCCCTCATCACAGATGGCTTGAGCATGTTCTGTCCAGTATCTTCATCCTTCTGCATATAAGGATTGCTAATTGGATGAAATAGACCTTGTTAAACCAAACAGATAGTTATTCATTTGGGAAAGACCCTCATGTCTTCATGTTATGCCAACATATGCATCAGATGCCAGCAGCTGCGTGGTATATTACACTTGGTTCTGATTCAGTCCAGATACTCTATATTTATTTCCTTATTTCCTGACAGGGCACAAGGACTAGTATAATTTTCCACCATGAGCTTCAGGGGAAGTTTCCATATTAAATGTTGTCATCTTTTATATTAATTATTAGCATATTAGTATATAATATGTCATAGTAACATATTTAAAATATTAGTATATATTATTTCAAAATTACGATTTGAAATTATTTTGAAATGTGCACTAAGTTGATAGTTATATGGAGCCAAGTTTCCTTATACATTTTTACATTAGTAGGAAGTTTCGAACCAAATTTTTGGACCTTTTGGGTGTAGAACATAGGTTATCTCTCGTTATGCTCTGTGATTTTGTGGAGGCTGATGACCAAAGGAAGAAACAGGACTGGGCTGATAGAAAATAACCTGCTGGATTAGGAGGATGGGACACTCACAGGGATGTCCCAGACCTCAGTACTTCTGCATAACAAACACCCAGACTCAGAGGCTTAAAATGCAAGCAATCATTTGCTTTGATCATGAATCTGCTTCACAGGTCACCCATCCTGTTACTGTCATCGTCTAGAATAATGTGGCATATTCAGGCTTTTTCAAAACCAATTAAAGTTGTCCTGAGGGGTTCAGTAAACACATAGCAGTAGTCTAAAAAGTATTAACCAAGACTGTGCCATGAGAACACCAGGTCAGCAGTTGTTATGTACCTTGGAATTCCACACTCATATTTCGCTTAAAATTATTCATTCAATTTTCCCCTAAGTGCACCTGTATTTTAAAGGCCGTGGCTTCTCCTTTCTGACCTGATAAAATAATAAAATGGTCACCATATTTTAATCTGGGTGCTTGGATGGACCTAGCAGAGGAACCCCCCATTCCCAACAGCATGGTGATGTGGTATGTGTGAAGCCAAAGGCTGCAGGAGGTGCCTGGAGACACGTGTGTGTGTGTGTGTGTGTGTGTGTGTGTGTGCACATGTGATTGTGTGTCTGTGGCTCTACCCAGTGGATTTGTTAGCTTGGAAATTCCTCTAATTGGGTGAGAGCCAATGCATTTATTCTATAATAAGTAGAGACTATTTGGATAGGTTGAGGAGAAAGTTGACTCTCATATCAAAACAAGTGTCAAGGAATAGGAAGCCCAAAAAGATAGATGATTGTAGAGAAAAATACATTTTCAAGTACAAGAAATGAATGATGTAGGAAATATATAAGGTTTGTTTTGGGTTAAGAAAGTGCAAGAAATAAGAGAGCATATCTTTGGGGCTAGACCTAAATTATAGGCCACACTGCTTCCCTTCTGACTTCTACTTCAGTATTCCCAGTGTGGCTTGATATAAATGAGTCTCTTTTAACAGAGTTAAATAAAAACTGAAGCAGTGATTCCCATTGTCTTTTGCCCCATGGCAGTTTAAAATAGATTGTCCTCTTAGTCCTTTTGTAACTGAAGAAGAAACACAGCTGGATTTGGGACTTGTAAGGGCAGGTTCTGACAGTCAGAACAGTGAGTGGATGGGATGAGATCACTGTTTTCTACATATTCAGACAGAAACCCTGTGTCTGTGAATTCACCCTGAAAAAGCCGAGAAGGAAAATCATTTGCTCAACTGAAGTGTGAGACATCTCCCAGGACAAGGTGTTTCCAGTCCCAGAACCCACAGGAACATGTAAGTCCCTCTGAAAGGACTGTCACATGGCTAGACCAGAGCAGGTATCATGTAAATTTTTCCAGAATAGCATACTTAAGGAAAAGTCAGTGCTCTTATCTATTAAGGAAGAGAGCTAAAAGCAGCAGGAGTTAGTGTGTGCATCGACAGGCCACAGAAATCTGGGCTATGGGCTGGACCACGTACATCTTGGCAGCAGAAGATCTTGACCTATTTGTCCAGTATTAATACCTAGAGAAAGGTTTAGCTTTCGGGGTCAGGAGCTGGGGAAAGACGGCAGGGAAAGGAGCCCTCGGCTGGACCCATAGCTCCTCCTACTGTGAGGGCTAGAGCAGGGCCCTTGGCTTCACACTGGTAGGTGTGGAGGACTTACAAGCTCCACAACCTCGCTGTCCATTCCTCTGCACACTCACACGGCTCCCACATCAGTTGACAAGAGCCATCTTTCCAAATGAAGCCTCCCCAAGCTTTTGTTTTTTGTTTTGTTTTTGAGATGGTGTCTCCTTCTGTCGCCCAGGCTGGAGAGCAGTGGCACTATCTCAGCTCACTGCAACCTCCGCCTCCAGGGTTGAAGTGATTCTCCTGCCTCAGCTTCCTGAGTAGCTGGGATTACAGGCACCCGCCACCATGCCCCACTAATTTTTGTATTTTTAGTAGAGGTGGGGTTTCACCATGTCTCCCTGGCTTATCTGGAACTCCTGACTTCAGGTGATCCGCCCGCCTTGGCCTCTCAAAGTGCTGGGATTACAGGCGTGAGCCAGGGTGCCTGACCCCCATCCCTCCCATGCTGTTTCCAAAAGGAGGTGTAACAGTAGTGTTTTCTCTCTTTCTTCATCTTGGATGATTCAGTGGCACCCCTTAGTGATTGGAACCCAAGGAAGTTCTCTGAGAGCCATTTACTAGACATCAATGTACATTTTAAACTCAGGGAGGAATTTGTGCTTCCAGTTGTATTCAATGTATTCATTGCTGATGCAGGACAGCTATAAATAAATGAGATTCTGGAATTCCTATGAAAATGGGATCTCTAAAAAGATTCCTAACGACTGGCTTTGGAGACAGTTAAGTGTGTGTTTTTACCTTTAAGTCCATGAGATGCAGGGAGCCACTTCATGGGAGAATTTTGATGATATTTTGCTTTCTGCATGCTCATTTTAACTGTATGACGTTAAAGTAGCAATTACAAATACCAAAAGAGAGAATGGATGGCGTTGGGAACCAAAAGGCTCACTTTCCCGCAAATATTCCCTTCTGGATTTCATGGGTACCCGTTAGTACCAGGATTTCCTGTGTTGGGCTGTAGAAAGTTTCAAGTATGTATTACACATATATAATAAGATGAGGACAGTTCGAAGCCACTATCTGTCATCAGTGTGTAAGGAGCAAGGTAGTTTTTCTTGAGAGTGTGGAGGTGGGAGGTAGCCCAGGGAAAGGCATAAAGAGCAACAGGCTGGGAGAAGGGAGGAAGTGTGGGCAGCCTTAGAAGCTTAGACAGAATGAGTGCTGCATTTGGGCACAGGCAGTCAGTCTGCCCTGACTCCTGAAGGCAAAGCAAGGGAGGGGAGAGGCACATGATAAATAGAGAAGGGTAGGACTCTAGCCAGACCACGCTGTTTGCATTTTCAAATGCTAGAGATGGTGCATTGGCAAGCACTCTGAACAGAAGAATAGGGTGCGAGAGCTGGAGGAATACCTGGTCCAGTCCACCCGGGGGTCATCACATACCTGCATTCCCTGTCCATGATGTGATTTGATGCCCAACCTACATCAAAAACACCATGTGCTGAATGGGAAATGAGAGGAAAATGTGAGGATGCTTTATTATTCTTCACAATTTTTCCTATGGCCAATTCCACTCAGCATGATTATTTTTGGTGCCCAGGGAGGCTGAGTTTATAGTAAAAACGTGTATATATACGTGAGTTTATCTGTGTGTTTGTACATGTATATGTGTGCATATACATGTATGTATAAGTATGTGAAGACGGTGGTATTCCTGCTGGCATCCTATGGCCAACTTGACCCAGGGGAAGCCTTGGCCAGCTGGATGCCCTTGCAGACATCAGCTCCAGTGTGGACGTGGTGCAATGCTAACCCAGGCTGTGGGAACATCCCGAATGTGTCCCGAGGGAGGGCAGGGCCTCTTGAAAGGGTCCCACTCATGACATGTCTCCTGAAAGCCACCAGGGGTTGGAGAGAAAAGCAGGAGTCCAACATTGGTTCCAATCCCTGCTCTGCTTTGGGTGGTTGTATGACCTCCCTGAGCCCCATATTATTTGTCTATCACAAGGACAAATGAGGTGGCTCATGCCTGTAATCCCAGCACTTTGGGAGGCCGAGGTGGGCAGATCACTTCAGGCCAGGAGTTTGAGACCAGCCTGGCCAACATGGTGAAACCCTGTCTCTACTAAAAATGCAAAAATTAGTCAGGCACGGTGGTGTGCATCTGTAATCCCAGCTACTCAGGAGGCTAAGGCAGGAGATCTCTTGAATCCGGGAGGTGGAGCTAAACGTTTAGGTGAGCCAAGATTGCAACACTGCACTCCAGCGTAGGCAACAGAGTGAACCAAAAAANAAAAAAAAAAAAAAAAAAAGGGAGATAACAGAGATAACAATAACCCCTGTTGCAGGATGGTGATGGGCATCAGACATGAGAGATGTAACTTGTCCCCTGCACGGAGGGCACTCCATGACTCTAAGCCTGTATGATGATGATGATGGCGATGATGATGGAGATGACTAAGACTGTATTTAAAAATGGTATGAATAATTTTAAAGTATTATATTCAAGAGTCATAGGAAAGTTAAATCATGGGCCTTCCTCAGCTTTCCCCTACTCTTAAAAAATAAAAAAACAAAGAAGCCACAGACAATCAATACAGTCTCATTACAAAGATCTAAGCAACAGACAAGTAAACAGAATAAAAATTCACTTTTTGGAAATGGCTCCAGCTATGCAGCCTTCAAGGATTTTTTTCTGCCTTGATAAACCTGTAGATGTGCATATACATGGATCATTTTTTACATGTATTAGCCTCTCTCTTATTATTTTAAAGAGCTGAATAATATTAGATTGTATGAGCATAAAGTATTTTACTTAATCATTTTCTTCTTGATGAACACTTGAGTTATTTTCAAGTTATCAATACCACAGGGTTTGTGTTTCAGTATTTTTGTAACTATACAAGGCTAGACATAAGTGGGTTACTGATATGCACATTGACAATGCAGGCTTTACTTATCTATACTCCTGCAAACAAAATATATGAGAGTGCTTCACACTCTTGCCAACAGTGTTTCTTTTAAACTTTAATAACTTTCTTTGTTGGCCGGGTATTGTGGCTCATGCCTGTAATCCCAGCTGAGGTGGGCGGGTCACTTGAGGTCAAGAGTTCAAGACCAGCCTGGCCAACATGGTGAAACCCCAATTTTACTAAAAAGACAAAAATTAGTCAGGTGTGGTGGTGCATACCTGTAATCCCAGCTACTTGGGGGGCTGAGGCAGAAGAACCACTTGAACCCAGGAGGTGGAGGTTGCTGTGAGCTGAGATTGTACCATTGTACTCTAGCCTGGGGGACAGAATGAGACTCCATCTCAAAAAAAANAAAAAAAAAAAAAAAGAAAAAGAAAAAACCAAACAAACAAATGAAAAACAAAAAACTTTCTTTGCCAATTGATGGCCTTTGATTTGCAATTCGTTGATGATGAGTGAGATTGAACGTTGAAGGACCCACACTGGCCATTGGTATTTCTCCCTTTACGTGACACTTTCGATTTCCTTTGCACAGTTTTCTAGGAGTTATCTTATATTTACTGATTAGTCAGAGTTTAGAAAATATCTATGAATATGAATGGTTTCTTTTGAAACCAACATTTATCTTTTTAAATTTTCTGTTTTTCATTGTGCAGATGGTTTCAAACTTTATGTGGTTAAATTAGCCAGATTTTCCATTTATGGCTTCTGGGTTTTATACTTTCCTTAGGAAAGACTTTCCCATGTTCTATATATTTTCTGCTTTTCTTTTCTTCGCTTTCTTTTTTTTTTTTTTCTTCAAATTTTAATGTCATTCATAGTGAGGGCTGTTAAAATGTCAACTTTTATTTCAGCGAATTTCTCTTGTATACATTAGTCTGTTTCTAGGCTTTTAAGCTCTATTCAGTTGATTTGTTTTCCTTTTCTATGTCAAAATCCCCTCTTTTAATTATCATGGCTGTATAATTGCTTTCATGTGCTTCATGTCTATGAAGTTCTCCTTCAGAGAAATTCCTGCTTGGCCATTGTAGTACTTTTTTTTAGTTCCCATATGTACTTTAGAATTAGTTTGCCAAATTCCATTTAAAACCTGGATGAGAAATATCTCAGGTATTCTTCAGTAGTTGAATGGATAATCAGACTAGTTGATTTATACAGTGGAGTCTTACACAGGAATTAAAAAGGATTGAAGTACAGATACATACAACTGCTTGGCTGAATCTTAAAATAATTATGCCAGGTGAAATAAATCAAACACAAAAGAGTGTAGACTATAAGATCCCATTTGTATGAACTTCTAGGGGAGGCAAAGATGACGATGGTGAAAAATAATTGGAAAAGTGGTAGCCTCGAAGCCAGCTTGGGAGTTGACTAGCAGGCACATGGGAGAACTTTCTGGGTGACATTAATGTTTCCTACGTGAAACCGATTTGTGTCACCCAGGCACATCCATCTCAGATCTTAGGAAATGTACTTAGGATTTGTGCATTTGATTGCATGTAAATTTTTCTTTAAAACTGTAAACAAATATTGACTCTAGTTAACGGGATGCATATGAAGCATTTAGGGGTAAACTGTACGGATGCCTGTAACTTTCATATGCACTAAAATCATGAATTGATGGGTGGATAGAGAGATGAATAACAGAGTCTGTGGCAAAGTAAATATGGTAAAATGGTGATAGCAGAGTCTAGGTGGCAGTATATATGTACTCACTGAAATTCTTTCAACTTTTTTGTGTTTAGATTTTTCATAAAATATTGCAGAAAATCATGTTGAGATTTTGATTGTAATTTACAGATTTAGTTGGAGGAAAACTGGTATCTTTACAGTATTGATTCTTCATTAAGATGTATGTTTGTCTGTCTCTATGTATTCAGGAATTCTTTTTCTGCTTTTAAAGTTTTTTTTTTTCCTAGTAGGTTTTGCACATTTCTTGTTGGTATTATACGATTTTGTTTCTACCGTGAATAGAATTTTTTTCTTATGTTTTCTGCTTGGTTATTGCTGTGTGGAGAAAAACTTGATTTTTATTTGTGGATCTTTCATCTGGTGAAAACATTGAACTCTCCTACTGGATGTGATGAATTATCAGGGATTATCCTTTATTTTCAAGGTATGCAATCATTTGGTCTTCAAATAATGACTATATTTTTCTATTCTTTTCCAATATTGATTTCTCATTCTTTTTCTTATCTAGTTGACACAAAGTGTGGAATTGTGGTTGATGGCCCAGGTGCCTCTCTAAGGCTCTTTTATTTACCAGTTGTGTGAACTGAGGCCTGTGCTAAGCCTCAGCGTCTCATTTTCTTGTCCATGAAGAGGGACACTAGTGGCACTTCCCCTCCGGTTGTTGTGAGGTTGAAGTAGGATGGCACGTGTAAATGCTAACACAAGGGCAAGGCAGCCAAAGGAGACACAGGAACTCTGTGTATTCAGCAACTCTTCTGTGAGTGTAAAACAATCTCAAAAGCTTTAAAAAACACAGAATGAAACACATATGATTGAGCCAACAAGAGGTGAACAAAACCAATCTGCAGTCAGAACGCCTTTCTCATTCCTGATGTTCTTTACTGATGGGCCCCAGGGTGCGGGAATGAATGAAGCCAGGAGCCTGTCCTCACAGAGCTGAGTCAGTGTCAACATTAGGTGGGGCTATGGTTAGGGACAGGAAACAAGCCAGCATAAAGATGGACAGAGAGCGTGGCGCTGCGGTACACAGAGAGTCAGGAGACGGGTCTCTGAGTAGGCCTCGCATGTACAGACACTGGACGGAGGTAAGGGAGCCTCCCGGCAGGGGCCTGGGAAGGAGCACTCAGGGAGGGACAGTGACTCAGCGTGCCCAGTACTGGATTTGGCACTGTGCCATCAACGTTACCTATGACAACAATCTTAGTGGGTGATGGAAGCGAGAACATGGGAGTCTGGTCGAGAGAAAACAGGAAGCGGATGGTGAAGACAGCAGGACTCGATTTTGGGTGGTTTTTTTTCCCCCATAAGTGAGTGTGGAGGAATAGGGCAATGAGGGTGATGTAAATAAAGGTGAGGTAAATAATGATGGAAACAAGATACCTTCGTAGGGTGGTGGGAGTGGTAGCTTGCAGGCTGATTGAGATGCCCCACTGACAAGAGTAAAGCTGGGGATGCAGGACAGATGCTGGGGACACTGCTGGGGGTTCTGCAAGTGGAAGGAGGTGGCTGCTGAGCAAAGCGCAGATAGTTCACCCATGGGGGTTAGGACCTGCTAGAATTTCATATTTACAGTCGGCCCTCCATATCCATGGGTTCCACATCTGTGGATTCAACCAACCATGGATTGGCAATATTTGAAAAAAATAAAAAGTAAACCCATGACAATAAAAAATCATACAAAATGTTAAAAATATAGTCTAACAACTTTATATAACATTTACATTCTATGAGGTATTATGAGTGATCTAGAGGGGATTTAAAGTACACGGGAGCATGTGCCTAGGCTGTGTGCAAGGGCGATACCGTTTTATATCAGAGACTTGGGCATTCGAAGATTTTGGCTTCTGTGGGGTCTGTCAACCAGTCCCACCTGGGTACCAAGGGACAACCATATAATACCCTCTTGAATCTTCTCTGAAGATATTGATGATACTAATTTTAAAATATTTTGGTTTTTGTCAATTCCATTCTTGGATATTTTTTTGTTTGCTTGTTTGTTGGATTGACATATCTGTTTCTTAATGTTCACTTTCTCTGATGTGAGGTGATTATCCTCAGTTTTCGACAGCTAGTTTGACAGTCCCTGTTCTTCTCCCAAGGAGAGGTCAGATCTCAGGAATGGGCCTGTGGTGATTGTGGAAATGCTGTTTGGGTGGGTGAAGTGAACTGGGGGCTTACCTCCTACTGAAGGTAAGGGAAGTCCTCCTAGGTGATCTCTCCTGCTCCTCTGGGCTCTGACCCCATTCTCCTCTGGAGCCTGAGGTGGGAATCTGTTTTGCCCATCACTCAGCCCAGCAGGCTGGGGCAGAAGGCACCACTGCTTGGAACAGCCACCCTGGTGTGATGGGTAATGTTATGTGTCAACTTGACTGGGTTCAGAGATGCCCAAATATTTGGTAAACATTATTTGTAGGTGTGTCTGAAAGTGTTTTGGGAAGAGATTTGCACGTGAATTGGTAGATTAAGTAAGGAGGATGTCTTCACCAAAAGTGGGCCAGCCTCATCCAATCCATGGAGGGCTGAATAGGACGAAAAGGCAGAGGAAGGGCTTCTTGAGCCAAAACACCCATCTCCTCCTGCCCTCAGGCCCTGGCGCTACTGGCTCTTGTGCTCTTGGGCTTGGATTGAAACTGACCTATTGGTTTCCTGGTTCTCAAGCTTTTGACTTGGACTGAATCTCACCACTGAAGTCTACTCCTGGCTTTCCTGGTTCTCCAGCCTCTGGGTGGCAGATTGTGGGATTTCTTGGCCTCCGTAATCATGCAAGCCAATTCTTATAATGTGAGATTTATAATAATTATCCCCCATCTCCAATAGGAGGTATTTCCTATTGGTTCTGTTTCTCTGGAGAACCCTGGCTAGTACACCCAGGTATGACTCCCTCCTCCACCACCCTGCTCTTGGGGTCACTGCACTGCCCTCCCCTCCTGCCCCCTGCCCTACATGTTTAGGCTGCTGTTGTCTTTACTCTTGTTTATCCAGCAGCATGGTTCTTTTTTTCTTTCTATTTGACAGGAATTGCTGTTGTTTCCTGGCTTTCCGATGGTCCTGTTTTTTAATTTCTGCTGCTTTTTATGGATTTATTTTTTTGTAAGTAACTCTTATTATCTCAGAGAGTCTGGGGGGGCACAGAATTAAGCAAGCGAGTGTAATTGGCCATTTTTATCCAATACTTTTCAACCCTCACTTCCTTAGAGAGCTTTGTCCTCCTCTGGTATCAACGCTCACTCTCCAGAACAATGTTCCCACCATTGCCTCAATCTCAGGAGTCCCCAAAACAAATGAGAACTCTCCCCCACTCTTGTGGGCTCCAGCCAACCCACAGCATCCTTAGAAGCCCTCTTGGGGCTTCGCTGGTCTGTTTTGACATCTCCAGCGGCTCCCACTGCCCACTGGTCAGATCCTTGGTCTAGAGAACATGAAAGGAAGAGACAAAGGAGGCTCCTTGGGTAGAAGAGACGGGAAAGAAATTTGACTTTCCCGACACATTTGCCAATAAAGATTTTTTTTTCCTCAAGGATATTAGTGAAAATGTCTTTTACCAGCCCTGAGAACTTAAAAAAGAAATGGTTCTTTAGGTCACATGGGCTTTATCTAAGAATAGAGGTGGGGTGCTAATTGACTTGGAATCTGAAATTGATCCTTAAGAGAAAGGTAGAAACCACGCTACAGGTGTGAGTGAGAGCTCGTTGAAGCACAGGGAAGTCTGTTTCTGTCTGGTTGCTGTGGGGAAGCCGGCGGCAGGCGACAGTTAGGCCCTGGCAGGCATGCATGTCTCAGCTCACATGGGACACATTTGAACCCGGGTTCCCCTATAATTAGGAATCCCAGACGCTGCGGTCCCGGCCTCGCCCACCGCAGGCAGAGTTCCTTCGCGCCTCCCCCGAGGATATTTTAGACCTGGGGTTTTGATTTTATTTTTGCATTAGATTCACCTTGGATGGAAACCCCAGGGTTGATTGATGGCCCACGCCACGCTGTCTTTTTTATCCCTTCGCCTGAGATGCAGGCCCAGGCTGTGGCTTCAGTCAACGGCAGCAGGACGCCAGCTGAGATGGCTGCGGAATCCCACAGACAGGGCCTGATTTCCGGCAGATGTCCCAGATACCAGGCAGGAGAGCCCACCACAAAAATGGTTGCGTAAAAAAATGTCTGCTTTGTGTGACCTGCCAGCAACAGGATGATAGCACACAGCTCGGAGCCTGGAGAGCTGCAGGCTGATCTCTGAGTTCACCCCCAAGAACGTCACTTCATCCAGGCCGGCCCTGGCCTGTCCGATGGGGCCGATTCTGAGACTCCCTACAGGTTGCAGCCACCAAAATGAAGAAAGCAAGCTGCGGGCAGAGCTCCCTCCCCTGTCTGGTGCCAAGTTTGATGTTGAGAGCAGAAATCGCAGATGACATTGGAGTCTGTAGCCACCAAATGCACCAGCAACTGTTCACTGCGCGCCCCATGCTCTGCATTCATTAGCCAGTTTCTCCATCACACGCTGCTGAGCGGGAGCCATGGACCAGGCGGGTGCCGGGGCAGGGACACGGTGGGGAGTACAAGGTGGCGTCTGTGCTCTTGGGAGCTCATACTTCAGGGATAGGGAGTGGGCACCTCCCAATACACAGATAAGTGGGTTTACTGTGTAGGACATCAGATGGTGTGACAGGCTCCGAAAAACAGTGAAGGGAGAGGGAGCCGAGGTGAGGGCAGGCCGCAAGTTCAGCATGGTGCTTGAAGAAGGCTGACGAGGTGGCACCTGTGCAGAATAAGGGGGCAAAGCAGCCCGGTGCTCTTCAGGGATGGCTGCTCTTTCCATCCCTCATACAGACCATGTCCTATGAGGGACTGAGGCTTTGCAGATGAGGAAACCAGGTGGGCGGGCTCAGGCCCTGCACCTTGGAGACTCTGGGTGGGATTTGAGCCTAGGTGTCCCTGGTCCTGGAGCCCATTGCAAGAAGACACAGGAAGACAATTGCTCTGAAAATAGAGAGAACCATGGACAGATGCATGGGATTTATGATTGTGATGTGAGATGTTTACTCCAGAGATACATCGAGTGGGGGTGATCCACCGTGACCCTGCCCCATCTCCTCTCCTCGCACCCAGGCCAGGGCTGCTCTCAGGGCCTCTGTTCACTGTCTACGGCCCCTTCTGCATTCTTTCCCACTCTCCCACATTCTACCGTTCCTGCTTCCCAGGGCCAGCCATGTCCTCTTCCCACTCTGCTCTGTCTGCTGGCTGTGGCCTCCTGTCCCTCTCTCTCGTCTCTCTTCACTCCCATTTGGCCAGTCTGTCTCCCGAGCAGCTGAGTCTTTCCCCTTTGGGCGCTGTCTCACTGATACACTCACCTTTTTTAGCGGCGCCCACTCCACAGCTACATCTGTGAAATGGGCTGGTTTCCCCAGTAAAGCCACAGGCTGTGTGATAATGCAGGACTTGGCGGCAGGGGAAGAGGTTAGAGGACCGAATAAATGATGGATCTGCCAATCCAAGACACATAATAGAAGATTGGATTCCCATTAAGGGAGCAGATGAAAGACAGGAGGACACAGCCCCTCTCACCATCACCTAGGAGATGGCTGAATATCTGCTGAGAGGATGTGGGTAAAGGTGACAAACATTCCCGTCACTGCTCAGCAGTTGTGTGACCTTGGTCAGCTCACCAAACCTCTCTGTGCTTCAGAGCTCTGAGAGGGAATAAAACCTGCCCTGTGTTTACCTTGCCTCCCTGGAAGATTTGTGATGAGAATAAAGTCTGAAAATACTTTGAAAAATATACTGCACCCTACGCGTTCCATCATAACTGGTGTTTCCAGGAATGCAAACATATTTGCTGCCTAACTGGGCCATGTTTCTGATGTCTTGTAGCTTGACTGATTCCTACTTTTTTGAGCAATGGGAACCTTTGGTGGTGTCAGGCCTAGAAAAAACTCTGAATAATATTTTAAAAAGTGTATGACACACATACTGTGTCGAAAGGGACCCGACCACGTCTGCATTTGCAGCAACTGCAGGGTACCATGAAGAGGCCTGTGAGTCCTATGACCACGGCATCCCAAGTACTGCCCACCCCACTGTGGCTTCTTGCCTACATGCCCAGCCGAAGTCAATACTAAATTTTTATTACAGGTGATGAAAATAAAAGTTTATTTTTCCCCATCTGTGCTCATATAGTCCTCCCCCAAATTCCCTCCACAGACTCTTAGGGGATCCATGGATCCCAGGTTAGGAATATTAGAATTAGACGCATGATCTCTTTGTAGGTATAGATAAGGAAAAGACTAGAAAGCTCAGTTGATCTGGCCATTTAGATGAACCAGTTCAACCAGTTTACTAGGGAGCAAAATGAGATAAAAGTTTTACATTTTTACAGAGATACTTTTGGTTTGGTTTTGTTTTTAAATTATTTGCAGAGGAAACACCTCTAGCTATAAAAGTAAGTGCAGTCTTACTTCTACAAATGAAGGGAGGGCCAGGTGCAGTGGCTTACACTTGTAATCTCATCACTTTGGGAGGCCAAGGCAGGTGAATCTCCTGAGGTCGGGAGTTCGAGACCAGCCTGGCCAACATGGTGAAACCCCATCTCTACTAAAAATACAAAAATTAGCCGGGCATGGTAGTATGTGCCTATAGTCCCAGCTACTTGAGAGGTTGAGGTGGGAGGATCAGTTGATCCTGGGAGGCAGAGGTTGCAGTGAGCCTACATCATGCCACTGCACTCCAGCCTTGGTGACAGAGTGAGACTGTCTGAAAAGAAAAGAAGAAAAGAAATGAAAGGAGAATGTACAATGCTAGCTTCATATGATAGCTGACTTCCTAAAGGGATTTTTCCACACCCATCTGAAGTGGTAGAATGATCCATTTATCCAAGCGGGCACCAAGAGTCAAGTTCTTCCCCGGAACAGGGTGAGGGTTGGGTGGGGGGTGCAAAGGGAGTTGCTTCTTCCTAATGGGCTCTCGTGTTCACAGAGCGCCTGAGAATCAGATGTGGGAAGGACATGCCCGGGTGGTGGATAAGATGATCTGTCCACGTGCTTGCTGGCAAATTCCGGACACAGATTCTTTGGGGAGAAGGGTGTTTCCCCACGCGGGCTGAGGGATCGTCCAGTGCGCAGAGCTACACGCATTCCTGCGTAGATGACAATTGTGAAGGTGTGCGATATGACGGGAATAAAAATGTACTGAGGATGGAGATGGATTATTATGATTCATATGACTTCTGTGAAATCAATATAGGAGGCTGAAGCCAGTCATGCATACCTCTCGTGGTGATTGAACAGCCTCAAATGAAATGTGCCTTATTTTCTCCCTTCTTTAAGCAGTAATAAAGTAACTTTCCCAGAGAAAGAGGGCTCTCATGAATTGAAAGAGGTCAGCCTACACCCTGCATCCCACACCCTTCATCCCTAAATCTGCTCCCACATCAAGGTGTCCGTGGCGAGCATCACATTGGCTGGCAGTGCTGAGAGTGGCTGCCAGCATGCTCAGTGCTTGTAAACCAAAGTCCAGGCTGCAGCTGTGCAATAGACACAACCTGGCTCAGGCATCTGTTGGTGTCCGAAGTCTCCAGGATCTTTCTTGCATCTTTTTAAATGACAAAGTCTGTACTCTTCCATGCTGAAAAGACTGGTATTATTTCCATCTTTGAGGCCAAGTGTCTAGCGTCAACACGGGACAGGAGATTTCAGCGGTGGGGGTGAAGGCATGTAAGGGTAAGGATGTGTGGTGAGCAGGTGGAGGTGATGGGGCAGGCACCTGGGACTAAGGAAGAGGGGAATTGTATTAAAGTTGAAACAAATATAAATATTGACACTATACTCTGATTTTTCCCCCCAAATTAAAGCCAGTCACCTCAGGTAAGAGACCACCTCTCTTCCATGGAGGATCAGTTTCTCCCATGGAGAATTCGGGAGCCAGATTCCTGCACACCCAGACTTCAGGGAACCACATTGCTGCCCCTCGGACCACCCGGAGAGAAGAAGAGGTTTCCAGAGCACAGGCCCAAACCTAGCCCAGAACTGTCCAGATGATTCGTCAGTGGAGAATCAGGCCATTAGTGTTTTTCTGGGCATTCCCAGGGGATGTAATGGGGAGGGAGTGCAGGCTGTGCTGTGCAGAGTTTTCCTCTTGTCCCACCAGTGCAGCTATGTAGGCACCAGTGGCTCTGAGATCCTAGACGGGGCTTGCTGGGAGACCTGTGGGCTGAAGGAAAGCCCAGAACACCAGGCAGCAGCCTCTGCTCTTAGACGTTGCACATATCTGCAAAAGACTTAGAGAGGGAAAGGATGGAAGACAGTGCCACCTCTCCCAACATCACCCTGGTTTCCTTGCAGCTCCTGGTCTGGTTGATTTCATTCCCATGTTCCTTCTTGTTCTGAATAGGTTTGTTCATTCTCAAACTAGCAGAATCACAACATGCGTACGTTTTACACTCTGCGTTTTACGTTTATTGCCTCACAAATATTTTAATGATATTGCATCGTCTTCATACACATTACTTTGACTAGCTTCATGTTATTCTGCTGACCCAATCCCTTACAGGTGAAAACTTTTCTCTGGTTGTTTCTTCACTGCTCTAAGGAAGACTCTGCAGTGAACCCTTATGGGCACAAAGCTTTTCTTATGTTAGATTATTTCCTTAAGGTAACAAAGTGGACGTGTGCTGCACAATGCCAGGACGTGCCATTTACCTCCATTAGGAGCCATGTGCCCTGAGGATAGCTTCTTCAAGGCAGAAAGCGCCATTCATTCCTAAGGGTAAGTCACCATGATATCTAATTTAACAAGACTCCTTTTAAAAACAGGACCCTCCTCTGTGCTGGTTGCTATGTAGTCACGTGCTGTCTGGAAGGATGCATGAACTGATTCCCCAATTTCCTGCAGTTTGGTGAGTTCCCTTGGCCGGGCTCCACCCTCCCAGGTTGGGACAAGGACCTCATCTTGCCTTGGTCTAAGGACTTTGGCCCTTCATGCTGAGGGATAGTGTCCGCCATGAGCTCAATCACGTTTCACAGTGATGGGGCCATTCATCACCCTCTGCTCTGTGGGAAGACTCCATCTCCTTCCCTGGGGGCTGGCCTGAAACTGTGAGGGAAAGAAGACAGGTGGAGGTCAGAGGAGACAAATTCAGAAGGGTTCTGTGCTCCTGCGTGTTCTCATTTTTATTTTTAGTTACAAAAAAGGCAAGTCTCTGTCCTTACACAGCTCATCAAAACCTTGTGAGGACTCATTTGATGACACCTCCTTGAAAAAGTGCTATGTCAGTGTAATGTAGTGTGTGTCCATTTGCTGAAAAATGTGCCACACACTTAGGCAGATGACCTGCTTAGCATTTCTATAGCAGTTGTGTGAAATGTGATTCTTCCTTTCTCATTTCTCACCCTTATAATTCCCGTTTGCTTATGAGACTTTTTGAGGTCTAGCTCCCCTGTGCTCAGTAATAGTGGCCTACGTGTGTTCAGCTAACGGAGGTCCCCGTTGTCCAGAGACAAGTCCTCTGACCAGAGGGAGCTGCAGTTCCCGGGTGAGGCTCTGTGCCCTGCTCTGCCCCTCTGGAGCTAGGAGACCACCCCAGATCCCTTTCTGCTACTGGTCCCAGTTTCTTTTTTCCTATGGGTCATAAGCTTTCTACTGATCATGAAACAAAAGGGGTAAAAAGGTTTCTGGCTGTCAGTTTTCCATGTTTTTCTGGTAAGAGTTTTACGGTTGCCATGGGTGGGGAGAAACTAGCCTTGCTGGTGATGCTACTTCTGCTTTTTCTTTTCTTTTCTTTTTTAACTACAAAATAAGTTTATTTCTGATTCCTGGTAGCAAGGCCTTTCTGCCTGAATGGCAGGTGTGGCCAGCGCTCTTAGCTATGCTTGCACCTGTAAGACAGGACACCAGGATGCCCCCCCGTCAGCTGTTCTGGGCAGTGGTCCCCAGCCTTATGAGGCAGTGCCACGCTTGGGGATTAAGAACACGGGTGCTGGGGTGCCATCCGTCTTGGATCTGCGGGCTGAGTGGGTCTGGGTACAGCCAGGTGTGTGGAACCGCACGGCCTCACAGTGATTGCAGCAGGGCCAAAGGTGAGGACAGCTGCTGGCTGTAGCATTTCTTCCATCACACCTCAGAGGATGCGGAATCCTATTCCCGCCCTATTGCCCTTTGCAACATCCGATGTCAACGCCTTCTGAGCTCTTCAGATCCTGAGCCCACCTACGTGAATCTGGAGATGGGACAAAACCATAAATACGGATTCCTTTGAAAACCAATATTTAATAACCCAGTAACTCGATTTAACCACTTTTAAAAACCTAGCTGCATTCTCAGAGTTGATTTGATCAGCTCAGTTAGAGTGCACATGTGTCCACACTGTGGGGCGGCCATTGTGTAATTTTCTCTTTGGGCCCCTTCTCAGCCAGCTCTTCACCCTCCGGATGAGGAAAGTGATGGGAGGCGCTGGTCCGCAGTGGGGCCTGCTGCCTGTCAGCCTCTCTGACAGTCTTTGATTCAGGCCCAGAATGGTTTAGACTAGTCATGGGCCCAAGGGCATTTGTAGGGCTCTGCTGTTTATCTTCCTCCTCCTCTCCTGTGTTTCGAGGAGAAAGAAAGGAGAAAAAGGGCCCCACCACTAGCTCTTGTGAACTCTTGCTTTCCCATTCAAGAAAACACATTCTATGCTTGTCCCTTAGACTGCTGAACCCAGCAACTGACTTTTAAGGCATCATTAAGGTTGTTTGTTTTGCGGCAGAGTTGGTGAGACTCCTGTTTAAGGCAGAAGAAAAAAATAAGTAGAAAAGGTAACAAAGAAGGAAGGAAGGAAGGAAGGAAGGAAGGAAGGAAGGAAGGAAGGAAGGAAGGAAGGAAGGAGGGAAGCGAGGCTTGTCATTGCTTTAGAGGTTTGTTCTCTGTGTCTTTTGGCTGCTCTGCCTGCGATCTGGGCAGCCCACGTCAGGAAGGTAGTGGTCCCCCCGTGTGACCGCATGGTGCGCTGATGGTGGAGGAGAGACGACCAGCGCTCCCCTGTCACGGGGCTCTGCTTTCTTTGTAGGCCATTGCAGTTTGAAATGAGTACAAATGAACTATCCTCTAACCTGCTACTTCTTTTTTTCCTCCTTTCTTTTTTTGACAGTCTTGCTCTGTTGCCCAGGCTGGAGTATGGTGGCATGATCTTGGCTCACTGCAACCTCTGCCTCCTGGGCTCAAGCCATCCTTCCATCTCAGCCTCCTGAGTAGACGGGTTTATAGGCACGCACCAACACATCTGGCTAATTTTTGTGTTTTTGTAGAGCTGGGGTTTCGTCGTGTTGGCCAGGCTGGTCTCGAACTCCTGGACTCAAGCCATTTGCCCACCTCGACCTACCAAAGTGCTAGGATAACAGGCATGACCCACTGCACCCAGCCTAACCTGCAGCTTCCGTAGCCCTATTTTAGGAGATGGAATCATTTAAAAGAGCAAGACTGAAATATTCCTGCAGATAATCCTGCATTTTCCATGCCCATCTTCTTGAAGAATTGTCATAAGATGGAGGTAGCCTGGACTGTCCCCCACTTGCTCTGCCAGCCCTGGGGCAGGTAGCCTGACTGTGCCTCAGTTTCCTCACTTTTCAGCGGTGAGTCTTAGTAATGGCCTTATAATGTGAAGGGGATGAGATCAGTGTGCACACGGGCAAGAGGGCTAGAGCACGTCCGGTGCAGAGAAACGCCCCGTCGACTTGTGCTGACTCCTGGAGGGCTGTGTCCCCTGCAGAGCCCAACGGGTCCCCCCAGCACTTCTCATGCCACTGGGTGTGGGGAACTGAAGAGCCTCTCGCAGTATTTCTCTTCTCTGTCACTTCTTCAAACATACAAGCTGTTGGCCTCCAGAAAAGCTTTGGACCTTGCACCCTTTGGGGTCTTTTTCTTTAAGAGTGTGCCACTTTTGCTGTCTTTCCCTTTCCACTAGGCAGTCAGAAAAGATGGAGTGCTGGTCAGTTCGAGGCTGTGTTTTCTTATGGCTGTTCTTTGGGGGTATTTACGCAGGAGACACTGGGTTCACATGAAGTGAGGCTGCTGTTTATGTAGATGAATAAGCATGCACAATAACATGTAGCCGATGTGATGAGCCATTTCAGGGAAAATGCAGCATCGATACAGCAGCATATAAACTCAACGAAGTGCTAAATTCCAGCTTATCCTTTTCAATTCATTAGAGAAGTTTCCCTAAACACTGCTGTGAATTTAGATTGATCTTTTAAGTAATTTGAATTCGCAGGATGTTGTTTATAGTATTTTTTTAAAAAATGGATGTAATTATTTCTTCAAAATCCCCTCACAAGACTTTTTTTTCCTATGCCTACAGAATAACATTGTGACTATTCTTCGTGCAATAAGCTCTTACCGCTCTGGGTTTGAATGACAAAGCGAAGCATTTTGGAGAAACGCTGGAAGACCCAATTCTTTTGGCAGAGGAGGTGAGGACTGCAGCAAGAGCTGCCCAGCAAGGGAGGGGGAAGGGCTTTGGTTATCCCTGGCTGGGCAGACAGCAGCTCAGTGCCAGGGAGGGTATCTCAGGGTCAGAAAGCGTAGTATTTGGATCTCATTTATTAGCTGTGAAATTGTGTTAATTATTCACCGCTTCAGTGTCCTGGTCTGTAATATGCAAACAAGAACATGCTATTCCATTCTTTACTGACTAAAGTAGCCACATGATTGAATAAAAAATGCATATAAGCCGCCTGTCCCATAGAGGTACTCACTACATGATAGCTATCGTTATTTTGTCTAGGTCTGAGTGAACATAGGACCATCTTTCCCGTCAAAATATATGGGGACAATCAAACAAATAACAGAATCCCCCAAGGAAGCATCTGAGCGTAACTCGATTTCTAGTGTTTACTGTTTACATGAATGAACTCTTATAATGCAGTGCTAGGCCTTTCTTAGCTACTAGAGAAAAATGTCTTCTGTATTTGTAGGATAAGGGATGCTGCTCTAAACCCTGGTTGAGACTTGCCAGGCCTCTTATGTGTTGAGAACAATGGGGCTGGAAGGAGGCTGGCTGGGGCGGGAGCAGGCTGCAGCAAGTCCTTCCCAAAGCTGCAGGCGTTTCTCCGCTGGGCTCTGAGGCGGTCACATGTGGCTGCCTGTGGACATCAGCAGGCCAACAAAATGATTCAAGTGTTGAGGGATGTGTGTGTCATGCCATAATAAAGCCAGGATCAGGACACCCGCCCTCCCGGGATGCAGGGCGGTGTTATCCCTTCATGCAAAGCTCAGGCTCAATGGTCCACTTTCACGTATTCACCTTCCTAAAATTTCACCAGGTGTATAATAGCACAATTCATAGCGCTGCCTCATCTCCCTAATATTAACAGCTCTGCCTTGTAAGGATCTGTGAGTCAGCTGTAGAATTTTGCTGAAGATTGTTTTGCCCAAACTTGATTTCCTTCACGCCCATAAACTATCAGACACCAGTTTCTGTTTTCCTATTTTTAGACTGAATCAAACAACAATAATTTAACTTTTACTCAGTGCTAAGTCTTTGCTTCGCTTTAAAATACACCATCTTTTCCAAACCATACACATATGTTTTAATGGGTTGTTACTAGTTCATACTTGATCCATATTTTGTAGCTGAAAAAGTCCAAAGGCTGGAAGGTTTGGTTTCTGGAGCCCTGGACATCCTTGGAGGCAAATGCAGGCCTTCTACAATGAAGCAAGAAGGAAGGCTGGCTGGGCTGGGTGCAGCCTGCTGCGGAAGCCTGGCCCTTTGATTTCTATGTGTGGGACATGCTGAAGTTGGAACTGGTCTAAGTGGAAATTAGGAAAATGGGAACCCTGGGGAAATGGGAAATCAAGTTGCCAATCATCCTTTAGAACTGTCATTGTTTTTCTCACATTCTTGTCTTAGATTCTGCAGATGTGACTGGAGTAGGTAATAGTAGTAGTCATGGTATTTACATCTGTGAAATCATACACACTTGGTAACCTTATGTTGATTCCACCCCACACTATCTCATCACCATTTTCTCTTTCCTTCTCCCTTTCTCCCTTCCTCCTTTTTTCCTTTTCTTCTTCCGTTCCCTGGTTTTTAAAGGCAATGTTGACATTATGCTGGTCAGTAAAAAAACAAACATTCACTCCAGCTTAAATAGCCCAAGAAACAAGAATCCTTGAGTTCTCATTAAGTTCTGTCTCTCACTCCTTTTCAAAATAAGAATGACAAAACTCCTCTTGGGGGTGTTATGGGCATTAGACAGACATTAGGGATGATGGCTAATTACAAGCAAGGCTGCTCCTATGGCCAGGAATAAAAACGCTTGTACCTACTTAACAGGCTGGCATGATTCATGTCTGGTGAGTTCACCCTTTGATTCAGGTGCCAGGTGTGATCAGCTTTTTCTTATACATTATCCAATTAGTGGCGTCCTGACCTCTCCTGGTTCATTTCTGGGTATTTAACTGCACGCGGAAGCCAGGTGCTGGCTGCTGTGTTCCCAAGAGGCTCCCCCTAAGCCAGGAAGGCCAAAGTTAAGTGAGATAGGGCTTGGTGGGAAGTCTGTACCCTCTTTGGGGACCAGCACTGGAAGAATGAATTGACTCAGACTTTCCCGGTCCACCTCAAGCCAATGTGGTGGGTGAGGCTGGCCCTAGAGGTGGACCCAGTAAGCCCTGGAGAGTCAGCATGGGAGGCTTCTGGAGGTCCCTAGGGTCTCCTTCACCACACTTGAACCAAGTCCGTTGATCACACTGGCAAACCAGGCTCTTATGGAGTATGTCCTTTCTGGAAATGGTAATGATTAGGGCCCTTTTTGAGTTTCTATTATGGCCAGGCACTGTGCTTCACTTACATTCTTTCATTCAATTTGCATGTTAACCCTAGGCAGCAAGTAATAGGGTATCTCATTTTAGGTGAAGAAACTGAGGTCCCCACATAGCTACTGGCAGAGCTGGGATTTGAACCCAGGTGTATCTGGCTCTAAAGACTAACAGAATATTAGAAAGAACCAATGACCAAGAAACAGTGGACATTCAGTCCTCAGCATTTATTTCTTACAAACTTGCTTGTTTAGAGATGTCATTTTTGTAAAGGGTGAAGAAGAAAAGATAGCATTGTGGGTGGCACCAGCCAGTTACTGTGGTTGCTGTGGCAACCTCCATTCCTGGTCCATAATAAGTGCTACCCCATGGCAATTCCCATGATCTCTGCTTCTTCATGGGAAACCAAGAAGAGAAATGCATTAGTGCAGGACGGAGATAGCCAGCTGCTCCCAACATCCATTCATCTTTTCTTCCTCTGGGGAATAGAAACTCTCATAATTTTAATTGCAGGCCTAGACTTTCATCTAGAGACTGCATTTCCCAGACTCCTTTGCTGCTAGATATGTCCATGTGATGAAGTTTGGGCCAATGAGATGAGAAAGGAAGTGATGTGGGCCTTAGGAAAAAAGGGAAATGTCCACTACTTCCTCCCACTGATCTCCCAACCTAGGAAATTGGAGTAGTTGCCTGGAACCCAGAATCGGAAGCCATGTGTTGAAAGTGGCAGAGCGGTCACACTGGCCCAGGCTATTTGTCTTTGTCATCTTGTATTTGAGAGAAATACATGTATCTCTGCCACTGTATTTTTAGGTCTTTGTTATAGCCATGCAGCCTATATCCCAACTCATGTAGTCCAATGGTGAAAAGTGACCTAAAATGGATCATTACTATAAGAGAATTCCCCATTGTTTCCCTGCCTCCCCACTCAATGTTAAAACACTGCATATCTTCCAACGTCTGACCCATGTGAGGGGCCTTTCTTTAAACAGCCCAGTTAATCAGGGTCAGGTGGATTCACTGAATGCACCCACGAAAAAGGAGATTAAACCAATTGCAGAAGCAATGCAAGGTATGGCACTGACCACTCTGTTAACAAGGCAGCGTGCTTTTTGGACACTCATTTAAAAACAAAACCTAATCTTTAATTTTATCTTACATAATCACTGGGAAGAAATTGTATGCATCGAGGACATTCCTGGAATAAATAATAAATGGGCTTTCTTCATTTGATCTAAAGAACACAGAAGGCAAAAAGAAAAAAAAAAAAAACATGTGAAGAGAAACACAAAACAATTTTTCTTTGAAATGTAAATGGGAAGTGTGTGTGGCCTGATAGAAGCAGCTCTGGTGGGGTGGGGGTGGGGGTTCTGGAAACCCAGGTTCCAGCTCCTACTCAGAGCCTCAGAATGTGTGGAAGGAGGAAGGCAGGGTCCTAAGTCCCTAAGTCCCTTCCTACGTCACCATGGTCTGATTCTGAGGAAGCTTGCATTTTTCAAAGCTGACATCAACATCTCCCACATCATGAGTTCTACAATATGAGCCTCACCTCTCCTCCTCTCCCGTCCCCTCCCCTCCCCTCCCTTCCCTTTCCCTTCCCACAAGAGGAGACTAAAGCCCTTCTCTTAGATCTGGCCTAGTTGTGATGACACATGTCTCCCCAGGTCACAGAAGGCCATGTAGCTTCTGCCTAGGGGCCTGGAAATCATAGTCTTCGGAAGCTTTCTGTCTGGGTCATGCTGTGAGAAGTTGGAAGCATGGGAAAGGCCACATGCAGGTTATCTGGTAGATGGTCCCAAGGAGCCCAGCCTCATGCAGGAGAGCAGCTTCTAGATGATTCCAGCCCCAGCCATTGGCATCTTCCCAGCTGAGGCCCAAGAATCATGGAGAAGAGGTCACGTCCATCATAACCACTCCCAACACTGCCTTTGCTCCACAGACTCTGTCAGCATGGGCTATTTTGTACCACTAAGTTGTGTGCCTGTTGTGCCGCAGGAATAACTGGAACTGAATTGAATATCCTTCCCGCAGTGCACACTTTTAGAGTGAAATGTAAAGCACATCTTGAGAAACGTGCCTTGAGTTATTAGTTATCTGGAAAGTTCCTCGTTATAATATTGTATAATATTGGTGTAGAAAGATCACCCCACACGTAGGTGTTCGGTGGATGAAAGAAAAGTCATCGAGCAGCAAAATCAAAAGGGCCCCTTTGGATAAATGTAGGCACTCAGTGCCGTGGAGTCGGGTGGCACAAGCTTTCTGTGTTCAGTCTCCCAGGTCTTAAAACAACCACAGTCCCGTCACAGGCCGGAGACCAGGGTGTGAAAACAGAGGCAGAAGGCCGAGGCGGGCGGATCACTGGAGGTCTGGAGTTCGAGATCAGCCTGATCAACGTGGTGAAACCCCCGTCTCTACTAAAAATACAAAAATTAGCTGGGTGTAGTGGTGCACACCTGTAATCCCAGCTACTCAGGAGACTGAGGCAACAGAATCGCTTGAACCCGGGAGGCAGATGTTGCAGTGAGCCAAGATTGTGTCACTGCATTCCAGCCTGGGTAGAGTGAAGCTCCGTCTCAAACAAACAAACAAACAAGAAAATGGATGCTGATCCCCCAGGCTGCAGCTGCTTCTCAGTTCCCTCTCACAGGCCTGGCTGGGCCCCAGGACCTCCAGAGCCCAAAGGGTGAGTGTAGCCACTTGGTGATTCCTGAATGCTGCCCTCACTCCCTAAGGATTGGTGAAAACCTCAAAGCCCAATATTTTGTATGCTTTTTAACTTTTGTTTTGTTCGTTTTCCTTAGTTTAGATTTGAATCGTTAGGTGGACAGGCCTAGAAATAACGGTGTGCTGGGTTCCCTGGGGCAGCAGTTCTCAACAAAAGTTTGTTCTATTGTTGTTTTGTCTAGGGATTTACTTAGAATTCAACCCCTTTTAATATTTTGCCTTTTATTCAACGGGAACCGCTCATGTGGCTCGTAAATCACAGCAAGTGCTGGGTGAGTGGTTCCTTCCCTTGCAGCTGCCCATCTGGTGCCCTCCTCTGCCAGGTTCCCACTTCCATGACCTCCGTGTGACTGCTTCCCAACTCTCCATATGCAAATGCAAGCAAATGCAATACGATTCTCTTTATTTTCCCTTTTTTACACAAAGGGTGACATTCTCTGCCTTTGTTTCTAAGATGTATTCAACCATAAACTTTAGGCTATTATTAAAATAACACCACTCTTAATGGTAATGTGATTGTGATGGCTAATTGTATGTGTCACCCCGGCTAGGCTATGGTGCTCAGCTGTTTGGTCGGCATGAGCCTACATGTTGCAGTGAAGGTGTTTTCTAGATGTGATTAACATTTAAAGCAGAGATTGTGAGCAAAGAAGATGACCTTCCCTAATGAGGGTCGGCCTTATCCAATCCGTTGAAGGCCTTCCAAGCAAAGACTGAGGTTTCCCAAAGGAGAAAGAATTTTGCCTTAAGGATGCAACATAGAAATCCTGCCTGAGTTTTCAGTCTGGCAGCCTCCCCTGCAGATACCAGCTTCAAGACGGCAAAATCGACTCACTTACATTTCCAGCCTGCTGGAACCTACGAGGCCCCCTGGCAGGCCCTCCTGCCAGGCCCTGCAATCACCGGAACTCATTCCTTAAAAGTAAATCTCTCTCTCTCTCTCTAAATATAGACATACACATGCATCCCATTGGTCTGTTTCTCTGGAGAACCCTCATACAGTAGTTACATCTTTATTCTTAGGAGATGCCTGCTGAGGAAGGTAGGGGTGAGTTGTTTTGATGTCTGTAAGTAACTTCCAATCAGTTTCGCGAGAGAAAGCGGGGTGGGGGGAGGTAAAGAAACTGCAACATTACACAAAGTGCTGGATCCACGTGACACGTTGCAGGGCTTGTTGTCTTCCAACTTTTCGGCGTGTGAAAACATTTCTACAAGAACGGAGGCATCACTTTTCCACCTGCATTTCTACCTAGGGTCTGGCATGGGGGGAAAGGGGCCAACATAGTCTGGGGGGCTCCCAGGCAGTCTATGGGTCCCATGACCTGAGCACCACAGTATCAAGAACGGGCTGGGGTGAGCAGGAAAGTAGCATCCTAGGAAAGGCCTAAGTCTGCTGTTGCTGAGGAAGCAGCAGGAGACTCTTGTCTCCCAAGCACCATGGCCCTGCCAGGGGGACCTCTCAGGGGAGTGTGACTAAGCCTGTCTCTTCCTCCCTTCCCCTGACACATTCACCCTCCATGCACCCTACAGAAGGCAGGGGGCTGTGGGGACAGGAGACATGACATGTCTGGGAAAGGGAGCTGAGAAGGTCGCTCCATCCCCTGAGAGATGACGGCTTGTGCAGGGCTCCTCTGTGCCCGGTGCTTCCAGCTGCATCTTATGCAGCTTGAACTGGAAAATTGGTGTCTTTCTCCAGAGAAAGCCAGTTCCCTCTCTGTCTTTTGTGGAGGCTCCAAACACGGGTCTTTTCATCACTTCCTGCAGAGCTAACCCACTAGGGAGACAACTGTGTCATTAGAGGCACACACACAGAACAGGACGGGAGAGCCTAAATTTGAAGAGCAATCTTTGCTGAGTGTGTATGTGAGGGTGTGAAAGTGGCGCCAGCTGTTTACACACCACCAGGGGCAGTGTCGTGTGAAGGAGGTGGCTCTTGGTGACAGCCTGTCTGTGGGAGCTGGGCCATAAGCTGACAGCAGCGTGTCACCACCCTTGTGCGGCAGTTCTCCTCTAAAGCATGCAGCCCTGTGGTGAGAGCCATAAGCACACACTTCCTACTCCTGAGTCTCAGTTTCCTCATCTGTAATATGGGAATGCACTTTTGCCTATCTTAGGATTATTACGAGTTGTATTTTTGGAGCCCTCAGTAGAAAATCTGCCCCACTTCTAAGCACCCAATCAGTATTATTTGGGTTGTTTTTTAAAGAATAAAACATTTCGTGTCTGGAGAATTGTTACTCTTAAGATAAATAAAGATGGAATTGGGCTCTGCCAAGACACAGCAATGTGCATTTTTAGATTCTTGTGAAAATTAGACAAGCAGGGTTTAAGTAAAACATGGAGGCTTCATGTAACCAAATACCAATTTCTAACTGACGAAAGAAATGAAATAGAACTCTGGTCATAAATTTGTTAACCGGAGTCTAAAGATTGTAGTCATTGTAGCCAATATGGAAAACCTTCATTGCTTTTTTTTTTTCCTGCAATGACTATGTCGGACACAGCAGTTCTCTCTAAGTGTGAATGTAGTTGAGAGAAATGATAAGACATCAAACTTCTGTCTGCAACTGCTCCTAGTTATAGATTTCTTTTGGCTATCTCCTTTATTTGCTATTTGTCTACCTGGACCAGCTGAAATTGGAAAATTGGCGTGTTTCTCCAGAGAAAGTCAACTCCCTCTCTGTTGTCGTACTTGTGATCCATCCTCTTCTGTGCTCATTCAGGTGACTCATGAAAAAAGGTAAAATAAGTACAGCTAGTGCTTGACTTACGACCACGGTCGGGATCGTGGACCGGTCGTAACACGATTTGGTCGTAAGTTGAGTAGGCTGTATGTACAGTTGAAATGGTGCACGCGGAGATGGTAGTGCTGCCGGAAGCTGGTCCGCACTGTCGTACGCCCAGCTGGGCAACGTTTGCGCTGCCAGATGCGGAGCAGTCGTGGCTAGCGATTGTGGTCGTAAAGTCGAATGGTCGTAAGTTGCATAGGTGGTAAGTCAATCAATACCTGTACACTGATATTTACAGAGATATAAAAACCTGAATAGCTGTGATCAACTGAAATGAGTGCAATGGCTTCCTAAATGGGATTGGAGAAGGACCCTCAGTGGCCTCTTTGAAAGAGCCTTAAAAAGACACAGATACCCCAGCTATCCCCCCAGAGGCACTACTGGGAAGGGGAAAGCCCAGTGTATTGGTTTGTTTTCACACTGCGAATAAAGACATATCTGAGACTGGGTAACTTATAAAGAAAATGAGGTTTAATGGATTCACAGTTCACATGGCTGGGGTGGCCTCACAATCATGGCAGAAGGCAAAGGAGGAGAAAGGCACTTCTTACACGGCGGCAGGCAAGAGAGTGTGTGCAGGGGAACTGCTCTTTATAAAATCATCAGATCTCATGAGACTTATTCACTATCATGAGAACAGCATGGAAAAACCCACCCCAATGATTCATGTACTTTCCACCAGGTCCCTCCCACTACAAGTGGGGGTTATGGGAGCTGCAATTCAAGATGAGATTAGGTGGGGACACAGCCAAACCATATCACCCATGAAAGGAGTGGCTCACCACGTGGCTGTACCATTCTAGAACAGAGGGCCTGTTTCCTTCTACAATGTAAGCACCAGCCCCTCTGAGGATAGAAGAAAGCAAATGGTTAATGCTCAGGGACACTAACCAATGAAGGGGAGACAAGACATCTCTGAGTCGCAGGACAGAATAGAGAGCACCCTCCAGCATCAGCAGCTGGGTCCTGCTCTCGGGGCTGCTTGGGGCAGCTGCTCTGGATGGAAAGGATACCTGCTATGGTCTAAATGTTTGTGTTGACCCAAAATTCATAGGTTGAAATCCTAACCCCTAAGGTGAGGGTACGAGAAGGTGGGGCCTTAGAAAGGTGATTGGGTCATCAGGGTAGAAGCCTCATGAATAGTATTTGTGCCCTTATGCAAGAGGCCTAAGAGAGACCGCTCACCTTTTCTGCTATGTGGAGCACAAAAAGATGTCTGTCTGTGAACCAGGAAGTGGGCCCTTCCCAGACCCTGGATCTGCTGGCGCTTTGATCTTGAACTTTCAGCCTCCAAAACTGTGAGGAATAAACTTCTGTTGTCTATAAGCCACCCACTCAGGTTATGGCATTTTGTCATAGCAGTCTGAATGGACAGAGACGACATCTGACACAGGGAGAGAACGCAGGCTGGTCCCTGTGCAATGGGTCTGGATGAAGCTGTGTATGCAGAAGACATGTTGGGAGTTCCAGGTTGGGAGATGCATGGCCGCTGGGACCTCAGGCTCCTCTTCACCTTCTTCTGGCCGCATTTTCTACACTCCCTGTGATTTTGTAGTAATCAAGCACCAAGAGGGGAAAGTGGTTGTGGGTCTATTCTGGGACTCTGAGGAGCATGAGGGACAGCAGCCTCACTGAGAGAGTGGGGGACAGATAGGGGACTTGCTTTCTGAAACGGGGGCCCAGAGAGGCAGCATCCCATTGTGTGATGCACGTGGATAGAGGGAGTTATAAGAATCTGTTTTTCCCTTGGCGTTTTCACACTTGAATCAGTCATTATTGGCTTGCGACAGAGGTTGTGGAGAAAAATCTAAATAACAATTTCATTCCAGGTAAAGCAAATCCCCAAATCGGTAGGATGATAGACAAGGGACAATAGGGTAAGAAGCCCATGACATAGCAGCAAGGACTGAAAAGAAGAACCGTATTCGAGCTCAGGCCCTCTGGGAGTGTGCAGCCGAGGGGATGGCCCACCCAGACACCCACGACCGAGGAAGGGTGCATCCTGGGAAAGTGCCCGTGTTCACAGGGTCTGTGTGAAGGGAGAGAAAGCAGCCCCTATAAACAAACACACACCCTGCTTTGGATTGCGCTATGTCAGCGATGACAACCCAGACGACCCGGCTTCCAGCCAGCTGTGTACGTGGGGCAGCTCCCAGCTCTCCTGCTGGGACCCATCATGCCCAGAACCTGCAAAGCAGACGCCTGGGGCCACACGGTCGTGCTGTCGGCAGAAACACTCCAGGACCAAATGTGCGCTTGTTTCAAAATCTGGCTTTTAGAAAAACTGTAACTCAGCAAGATCCAGACATGGAGAAAGTCATCATCGCCCTACTTATAGATGGACAGGGCACAGAGGTGTTTTGCCAAAGTCAATTTGGTGGGTCCATGAAAATGATTGGTAGATCTCATCATTGTAGAAATGCCTTAAAGGCAAAGAGTGGAGTCCCATTCCTTAACACTTCCTTAGGGTAATGTCCGTCACCTCTCTTGTGCATTTTGGATGGAACCCGGGTGCACACATGGGCTCCATTTCAGGGGTGAACATGGACGAAAGGACATGGTTACTATGGTCGCAAAATGCTACAAGCTCAGTGTCATAAAACAACAAAAATGCATCATTTCACAATTCCACCGAGAATCCAGGTTACCTGTGTCCTTTGCTTAGTGTTTCACCGGCTGAAATTGTGAGGTAGCAGATCTCTGCTCCCTTGATAGCTGTGGCCCAAGGGGGCACTCTCCACTCCTAGAGTCACCCCACGGGCAGTTGATAACATTGCTTGTTGCTCCTTTACCCAGCCCAGCAGGAGTGCCTTTCTCTGGCTTTCTCCTGTACAGTCAGCTGGGGAAAATTCTGTGCTTTTAAAGACCTCACATAATTGGATCAAACCCAGCCAGGATCCTCTCCTGTTTGCCCACCATGGTCACGGGAGTGATGTGCTGTCATGTCCCCAGGGGACCTGTGTTAGGGGAGGAGATTTCACAGGCAACATGCCAGGGGTGGGGGCCTCCGGGGCCACCTTAGAATCCTGCCTACCACAGGTACCAATGGGATGTGATCCAGGAACAGGGCTTCAGCCATCATTCCCTCCGGTATGCTGCACGAGGTTATGTCTTTTTATCCGGTATAGCTGGGTTTAGTTGTTTGTACTCGCAAAGCATACCATCGCTGTTTTCACATTTTTGAGTTTTATGAAATGTGGACAAATTGGGGATCTTTTGTGCTCAGAAAATATTTCAAATTTCTGCACTTTGCCTGGCTCTCTGTTTATGTGGGGCTTTGCTCTGTCACATTCTAGAAAGCTTTGGGTTTCCAGCTGACCTGATTTGCAGTTCTGTTCCTCCTCACAGCAGAGTACGGACTCACCAGACATAGAGTTCCCACTTGGGACCCTCCTTGGATCCCAGAGGTCCCCATTGTTTCTGCAATGCTAAGGGTGGACTCACCCAGAGTCTCATTTCTCAATAGTGGAGTAGGGAGAAAAGCCTGCCCAAATGGATTTTAAAACGTTATGGGAGGCCAGGCTTGGTGGCTTATGCCTGTAATACCAGCACTTTGGAAGGCTGAGGTGGGAGGATCATTTGGGTCCAGGAATTTGAGACCAGCCTGGGCAATATGGTGAGACCCCCATCTCTACAAAAAATGGAAGAAAGTTAGCTGGGTGTGGTGCTGCATACCTGTATTCCCAGCTACTTAGGAGGCTGAGGCAGGAGGATCGCTTGAGGCCAGGAGGTCGAGGCTGCAGTGAGCTGTGATAGCACCTCCTGCTTGGGCAACAGAGAGGGATCCTGTTTCAAAAAAGAAAAAAAAAAAAAGACATAATGAGGATTTAACATGTTTCCAAATAGTCTTTAGCCACGAGTTTTTCTCCAGCCTCTGAATGGACATTTAATAAACCACTGTATTGATTAAATGTAATTTGTTCCAGTTGTTCCAATTGAATAAACTATACATAGAATCAGATGTCTCTCTTTTAAAAGGGAGTGCTCTGGAGCTGATGTAGAAAGATTTTGCTTTTGGACTTTATGGCAGCCACTACAGAGTCAAACATTTGCCATGCCAGCATACCAACTTTATCCTCGGTCTAACATTTCACCTGAAATAGATTCTTCCTCGATAATATTATAATGTAAGCTTTATATTACTACTGAACGCACAGGTTTGCTATACCAGTTCTATTGTTTACAATAAGCTTTAAAATAAATATACAGTTCTTAGGGTAAAATATTTGCCTGTGTAACATCTCAAACATTTTGGGAAACCCTACTTTCATATGAAGAATAGATCTGTTTCAGCAAATTTCATTAGAAAAAAACCTATATAGTTCTATTTCCTTTGTTCTATCTAGGGTATTTGTTTAGAAAGCGTTCCAGTGAAAGTTATTCTAGTGGAAGAATAAGATCATACTGACCTTGGATTCCTGCCCAGCTCCTGGCAGCTCCTTCATTGCTGAGCAGAATTGGAGCTAAGTGTTTTCAAGAGATCTATACTGTGAAATTGACAAAAGATGTTGCACTTGAGGTCCACTGATGGAAAGGCCGTCCCTGGCATTGGGGAAATGGGCCTTCCACACACTGAGCAGTCATGCTGCTGATTGGGAGTTGCATTGCTGATTGCGAGTTGCATTGCTGATTGCAGGTCTTCCAGGTCCTTTGTGCTGTTTAATACATTCCCAGCCCCTTACTCCGACTTGCCTCTGTCACTTCCGGCCCTTGCCTTCCCCCAGGTTGGTGTGGGGACTGCCTCCTCCCTTGTCTAGCAGGACACTCTCTTGCCACTTTCGGGTCGCCCTGGGGCTGCTCACAGGTGCTGGGGTGGTGCAGTTCCTGCTTGGTGGGGCTATGGGGTGTCCATGTGGAACTGGGCCCAGGCTGGGTGTCGTGGCTCACACCTGTAATCCCAGCCACTTGGGAGGCCGAGGCAGGAGAATCACTTGAACCTGGAAGTTGGATGTTGCAGTGAGCCAAGATGGTACCGCTGCACTCCAGCCTGGGCAACAAGCATGAAACCCCATCTCAAAAAGAAAAAAAAACTGGGCCCAAGGGCATTAGCTGAATGTCTCCCAGGAGGAGAGGAGACCTCTCTAGGTTTGAGCAATGATTGTACTGACAGCAAACACAAACCTCCTCTAGGGGCCTCAGTCTCTCAAGACTTCATACTCACTGTTCTGTGTAGAGGGCAGAAATGCCAACCAGGTCAAGATTCTGGGACACCACCAACTTTCTTTTCTGAGCTGAGAATGTCAATGTGTTTGTGGCCCAGGTGAGCCCCAGCCTACCTCCCAAACCTGTCAGTGTTGAATGTATTGTCTCTATCTTCTAAAGTGTTTTGAGTGAGTTGGAATGACTTGTGGTCCTGCTAGGTGGTCATCGTGTAGTCTTTTAGTGTGGAAGGAGCAGGCCATATCACCCTTGCTTCATGAGGCACAAACACCTGACCAGCTAAGGTGGGATGGGGCCTCTGCACATAGCCAGCTCTCCACCCCTCCACCCCTCCACGCCTCCATTTAGCCAGATCAACAGGGACAAGCTACATGAGCTCTCTGTCCCTGTTTCCTCATCTGTAAAGTGGGAGAGGTAAGTAGCCACCTTAGCACAGGGCATTTTGCTGACTATACACCATGCAAGCCCAAGTTCTACATTTCACACATTTAATATGTAAAAAATACTCGCTAGCCTGGGAGCAGTGGCTCATGCCTATAACCTTAGCTCTTCGGGAGGCCAAGGCGGGGGGATCACAAGGTCAGGAGTTCGAGACCAGCCTGGCCAACATAGTGAAACCCCATCTCTACTAAAAATACAAAAATTAGCTGGGTGTGGTGGCATGTGCCTGTAGTCCCAGCTGCTACTCAGGAGGCTGAGGCGGGAAAATCACTTGAACCAGGGAGGCAGATGTTGCAGTGAGCCGAGATCACACAATTGCACTCCAGCCTGGGTGACAGAGTAAGACTCTATCTCTAAAACAAACAAATAAACAAAAAAACCAAAAAACAACTGGATTGTCTGCTGAGATAAGATTTTACCCAATACCCAGTTTTAGCCTGAAGTTTGTGGGGCCCCAGAACTTTCTACTTTGTCTCTAAAAACATCTTGAATTTTCCTTTTTGGAGTTCCAAACTCAAAAAGATTATAATTTCCCATTCCTCAAATCCTGTTTTATTTTGCTTAAATTAATAAACAAAAAATCTTATCTTCACCTTGGCAAACCCTTGTGGGAAATGATATAAAGTTTAATGGAAGTTTTTTGTGGACAAGTTGGCTTGGAGTAATTGTAAGAAGGACCAGGAACCCCACAGAATGGAACATTAGGGATATTAGGTTGGTGCAAAAGTAATTGTGGTTTTTGCATTGTTGGAATTTGCCATTTGCTATGGGGATACATTCTTAAATAAATGTGCTTATGCTATACAGCATTTTAACGCGCATTTCTCATTTTGTGGGGTTTTTGTTGCTAATGACATATTTGCTGTTGTTTTATGTTTATTTTAGACTATGGAAATGATGTTAGACAAAAAGCAAATTCAAATGATTTTCTTATTCGAGTTCAAAATGGGTCCTAAAGCAGCAGAGATAACTCACAACACTGACGACGCATTTGGCCCAGGAACTGCTAATGAATGTACAGTGCAGTGGTGGTTCAAAAAGTTATGCAAAGGGGATGAGAGCCTTAAAGAGAGGAGCATGATGGCCGGCTATTGGAAGTTGACAACGGCCAATAGAGAGCAACCATCAAAGCTGATTCTCTTACAGCTATGTGAGAAGTTGCCGAAGAACTCGACGTCAGCCATTCTACCGTTGTTTAGCATTAGAAGCAAATTGGAAGTAACAAACTTGACAAGCAAAAAACAGAAAATCATTATTTTAAAGGGTTGTCTCCTCTTATTCTATGCAACAGTGAACCATTATTTTTATTGGATTATTCTATGCGACAATGGACCATTATTTTTATTGGATTGTGATGTGCAATGAAAAATGGATTTTACACAACAGCCTGCAATGACCAGCTCAGTGGCTGGGCCGAGAAGAAGCTCCAATGCACTTCCCAAAGCCAAACTTGCACCAATAAAAAGATCACGGTCGCTGTTGGGTGATCTGCTACAGGTCTGATCCACCACAGCTTTCTGATCCTGGTGAAACCATTACATCTGAGAAGTATGCTCAGCAAATCCATGAGATGCACCAAAAACTGCAACATCTGCAGCCAGCAGTGGTCCACAGAAAGGGCCCAATTCTCCATGACAACGCCTGACCGCACATTGCACAGCCATCACTTCAAAAGTTGAACAAATCAGGCTACGAATTTCTGCCTCATCAGCCATATTCACCTGACCTCTTGCCAGCTGAATTACCACTTCTTCAAGCTTCTTAACCTTTTTGCAGGGAAAATGCTTCCACAACCAGCAGGATGCAGAAAATGCTTTCCAAGAGTTCTTTGAATCCTAAACCGCGGATTTGTATGCTACAGGAATAAACTTACATCTTGTTGACGAAAATGTGTTGATAGTAATGGGTCCTTTCTGATCAATAAATATTTATTTGAGCTTAGTTATAATGATTTAAAATTCATGGTCCGAAACCACAATTACTTTTCCACCAATCTGGCAAAAACCTGGCTCTGGGCATGTTGTTCTCATGGTAAAGGGCAGGGCCAGACCTCTTCACTGCCTGCTTCTTGGGCTGGCAGTAATGACACTGGAATGCCTGTGTGCCCAGGGTCCAGCACTCACTGGTCTCTTGCGCTGTATAAGCACTGGGAAAGCTCACTCAGAACCATAGCTCCTGTTCTCTCTGCAGCTGATGGCTTCTGAGTGCAGGCCTCAAACTCATATCCCCCGGTCACCCTCAGCGCCACTTGGGTGATTCAAGAGCATCAGAAACTGCACAAGACCCAACCAGACTCGGCATTCACTGTCCGCGCCCTGTCCTCCCAGTCTAGGAATGGCATCATCCTTCGCAAGGTTGCCTGCCCCCAAAATAGAAATCTCTCCTGATTCTCCTTTGCCTTGGAAGCAGTTCCAGAATACAGCTACTTCTTGTAGCTTTGGGCCAGAGTCAGGACTCAGCCACCCAGCCTATGACCTGTCTCCCCAAGTCTCCTCTTGGTCCCCTTTGGTATTTCTCTGTGCGGCAGGCAGCGTGAGCTTCCAAACATAGGATCTGTGCTCCAGACACACCAATGGTTTCTCATATCACACAATTAAACTCCGAATCCCTTACAGGTATTGATCGACTTACGATCAATATGCAACTTACGACCATTGGACTTTACGACCACTCGACTTTACGACCACAATCGCTAGCCACGACTGCTCCGAGTCTGGCAGTGCAAACGTTGCCCAGCTGGGCGTACGACAGTGCGGACCAGCTTCCGGCAGCACTACCATCTCCGCGTGCATGTAGCCTACTCAACTTACGACCAAATCACGTTACGACCGGTCTGTCGGAGCCAATCGTGGTCGTAAGTCGAGCACTCGCTGTATTAGGAAGTAGAGCCCCTGTGATCTGTCCCATGTGGTCAGATCTCATCGCTGTGCGGTTGTCCGTCCAGTGCACAGCTCTGCCCACACTGGCTATGTGGTGACATGTCCAGAATCCTCATGCCCTTGTCTGGACTTCTCTTCCCCAAGCTCTTTGCAAGGGGCGGCCTCCTGCAACCTGTCATCAGAAAGAGCATCACTGTTCCTCCTGTCTTCCTACCTGCGTTACATTCTTCATCTCCGTGATTACTCTCTGAAGCTGCATGGCTGATTATCTGTTGTCCTTTCTTCTCCACTGTAACAGAAGCCCCAGAAAACCGGGTATATCGTCTTGTTTATTTCTATACCTCTAGTCCCTAAAAGCATGGCTAGCAGGGTAGGGAGTCTGTAAATACGTTTTGAATGAACAAATAAATGAATTGATAAATATATTTTGAGTGAATAAATGTCACATTCTTGTACCAACAAGAACATTGTAGTTAATTCTGTTGATTAATCAAAGTTTATGAAATGTCAAAGATGAGACATTTCAGATTTTATTGTTCATACTCTCCCCCGTATCAGTGCTTTTGATTAAAAAAAAAGCCCATGATCAACAGTAAGAAAAACAAAAAAACTTCCGGAACTATAGAATTGACCTTTGAGTACGATTTATTACTCTGTAGGAGGAGCTGCCCCAAGAGTGATAGTATACAGGCTTGTCCTGCAGTCAATCCCCACCCTGATGGGGCAGCTGGATCTGCCATCATTGTGTCTGTCTGGAATGAAGACAGACTTCACCAAGATAGTTTCATTTTAATATCCCATTAACCCCAGGCTTGACATAGCAGAATTCATTATATACCTGCTGAGAATTAAAGACATTCACATATCAAAGTGATTGTGAGGAGACCTGTTAGCATGGCAATAGGATCCAAGGTTGTGCTCTGCACTTTCGCTTACGGGATATTTTCTGCACACCGCCCAGCAGATTAGAATCTCTTGAAATCAGGTCCCACCACACGACACCTCTTCTTTCTGCAGGCTCCTCTCCCCTTCCCCTTCAGAATACTCTCTCCAATCTGTAAAGAGGCACCTCCTGGCCCACTGTCATTCTGTACAACACCACTGCTATCTTAATGTTTGCTGATTTCAATGCCATAGAGGAGGGCTTTCAGATGACACTGCCGGCCCCCCTGCTGACCCCCCACCCCCGACCAGTTTTGGGCCTCCTTCCTTTCAATGCTCCTGTCCTCCACTCCACCTCAGCACTCTCTGTCAGGGTAATACCACGATCACGATGACTCATGTTGTTACTAGAACTTGCCCAACAATCCTGCCAGAGTTGCCATTTCCGGCACCTGCTCTCCTAGCGCCCCAGTCTCATATTCCCAGCTCGCTCACACTTGTGTGTCTGCTATTATGATTCTTCAGCCTCAATGGACTCTCCCATTCACTGTCTCCTTCATGTCTCAGTTGAATAACCCATCAGGATCATACCTTTACATGCATCGTTAACTCACACAACTCTCCTGTTTTGTTACATGCCTCTGGAAAGAGCCCTGAGCTGGATGAACCCCATTTTCCCAGAAATGGCACTTTGGCTGGTTCTGGGCACTACAGCCACAGTCCACCCGGCTGCTCAATCCCTGTGCTGTCACAGCCAGCAATGCTGGATGCTCCGAAGTTCACCAGGGAACTTTCCACCTTTCTGCACTGCATTCCTGCACCTGCTGGTGGCAGGGAAAATACCTTCAGTGTGCTACTGGCCTCACTTTAATTTCATAGTATCAAATGGGCCCTCACTATTTCCCGCCATCACGTCACGTTTCCTGGTCAAATCACTCTCATATCCCACATGATTATTTCATGACTTCTCTCCTCACACCTCTAGAACATCCTCTCTGTCCTCTCCCTCAGCAGATGACCTTGCTTTCTATTTGACTGGTGGAAAGAAACAAAAGGAATAATCACAGCAAACTTCCACCACCACAGAAATCAACATGCTCCCTGTCCATTCGTATCTAGAAAAATCTTTCCTCTTTCACTAGATCTTATGCTTTCTAACATTTTCCTCTAGAAAATTCTCCCCTCTCCAGCATAACAAAAATTTCCCACCGCAGTGAGACATTAACATCAGCATAACAATGTACTCTAACGTTTATCATTAAAAATAAAAACAGCAACAGCAGCATAGTTTTGACTTCACAGCCCTCTCCAGCTACAGCTCATGCTGGGTGTGTATTTTCTATGTTTTCCCCTGTATTCCAGGACATGGATGCCTAGGAGCTACATTTCCCCAAATCTCTACAGAGGGCTCTGGTTTATACGCCACCAGTTAGAGGCACTCTCAAGGTACATGGAAGGGAGAGGAATGTGGAGTGTTCTTTTATAAGCAAGTAGTTCCGAGGCCTCAGACCATCTTACCTCTACCTCAGGGCCTTTGCACATTCTGTTACCTTGGCAGGGAGGCTTCTCTCCCACAGAGAGACACACGGCTCACCCATTTACATCTTTACTCAGATGTACCCTTCTCAATTAGCCCTTCTTAACCACCTTATTCAAACCCACTCCTCCTCCACTCCTGAGCATTTCAGGTCCTTTCCTAATTTATTTTTTCCTCAAACACTATTATTACATGACCTACTACATAAATGCAGTACTTACTTATTTCCTTATTGCTTGTCTGTCCTCACTAGGATGCACACTCCACAGACACAGGCACTTCAATCTGTTTTATGTACTGCTAGAAAAAATGGCTAACATAGAGTAGATATGCAATGTATTTGTTCATTGATCAAATGCACGATTATAACATGTCATTCAAGGCCCTAAAATGTCTTCTAAGCACTTTTTTTTTTTTGAGATGGAGTCTTGCTCTGTCACCCAGGCTGGAGTGCAGTGGCACAATCTCCGTTCAGTGCAACCGCTGCCTCCCAAGTTCAAGCGATTCTCCTGCCTCAGCTTCCCGAGTGGCTGGGACTATGGGTGCCCACCACCATGCCTGGATAATTTTTATATTTTTAGTAGAGACAGGGTTTCGCCATATTGGCCAGGCTGGTCTCGAACTCCTGTCCTTGTGAACCGCCCACCTCGGCCTCCCAAAGTGCTGGGATTACAGGCGTGAGCCACAGCACCCAGTCTTTTCTGAGCACTTCTTCAGGGGTAACCCATAGGTTTTGGTTTGTCAAGCTTTCATCATGCTCATAGTCTACATTCTGCTATTTGGTTTTAGTTTTCTTTTTGAGTTAGGAGTTGAGAGATGGGCTAAGAATGTCTAGATCACAGGGATTGTTTGCTCGTTTGTGTGTTTGTTTTGGCAATTTACAAACATGGCTTGTTTTTCGGATGACAAAAATCACTCCAATTTTTTAAGTACTTGAGCAAACTGTATTATAGTAAAGCACATCTCACATTCTGTTTCCACCGTTGCCCAGCTGTATAGGGATGGGTGGACTGGAACCTCAGGAGCACCACTTACTCCGAGAGACCTTCTCTCATGTTTCTGATGCCTTCCCTCCCCATGTCTTCCGACACCCCTTTTGACTCTGCTCTTGGCCATTCTCCCTCTTATGTCACAGTTTGGGGGTTTGACCATCTTGAGGCTCATCAGAGACACAGTGTTCGTTTCTGTTCCCTGTATTCCTTGATGCCTTTAAGTGATTTCTCAGAGAGAAATATCATTGGATGAAATAGTCAAGAAATTTAGGAAAAGAAGAAAACAAAGATTTTGTGCTATCATGTTAAAAGCAGATATTGTGAAGTTTAGATGACATTTGAAATAACTTGTTTTAGTGCACAGCTGATCCCCTCTACCTCATTTGATCCCCGCATCTATTCAGGTTGTCCTTCACAAACAAGCTGAAGACAGATTGGATGTATCCATTGATGTCTTTCTTACAGCCACAATTTGTTAGTAGGAATGGATTTGGAAATACATCACAGAGACTCAGTGCTTCCTCCTAGGTAGTTCCTCCTCCTTCTTCACTTGATTGAAGCAGCTCCCACTAGGAGGATTATTGTACTTGCTAAGGATTCAAAAACCCCATGGATAAATTTAATCAAGAAGTGATGAACTTGGGTGAATAAGTCCAAATGGCACTTTTCTATGAAACTCCCATTTGTAATTAAAATAAAAGTATGAGTGGTTATAATTATAAGCTGAAATGTAATTAGACATTTGATATATGTCAATATTTTAAATAATTAATATTGCAGCACTTATAAGTTTAAGTTCTTAGAGGATAGCATCATTGTATCCAAAGTACATAGAACCTGGCACATAGTAGGTACTCAACAAATGCTCATTAAGTGCATAAATATAAGAATACATATAATCTGACTTATATCTAGCAGCATTTGACGTGTTTGATTTGCAAACTTACTTCTGCACAGTTTCACAGGGCATAATTTTCCGGAGTGTTTGTAAGGACACTGGGACCATCTATGCTTTCACAGTTATCTTACGTTAGTCTAGCCTCACTTTCATCTCCCGGACTTTTCTAATTAATATGGAGAAGGGCTTCCCCTGGCAATTTGGTTTCTGATTGTTGAGAGACAGTAGAATTCTCGACTAACAGTGGTTTCGTGTTTTCATTCAATGTTTTCTGCCTTCTTGCCTCACAGATAATTGAGGAAAATCCTTTAAGTAAACACAGCAGGAGGCTTCATCCTGACCATCATCATGAGACTATTCTTTCCTCATTGGCATCAACACTGATTTCTGTTATCCTTATTAACCTTATTTATTGACACCAATTGTGTCTCTTTCTAAGGACTAGTAATCTTTATCAAATATCACATGGGCTTTCTTACCTAAAACCAGCTCCCAGTATTTAAAAACAGAACAGAACATATTCTTCCTTAGATTTAAGGTCAACAATGGTTTCTTTCTTTCAAAGAAACTCAGGTATTTTTGGCAGATCAGAACATTTGTCAGAAACACATTTTCAGGTGTGTTCTTACAGTGCTATCAGGACTGCAGAGCCTTTGGTACCGTTGACTTGGCCTTTCTGCACTCCGGTTTGCTGGACTGTGAAAATGGGTATAATGATATCTCTTTCAAGTGTTTCTGTGAGAACCAAGGCAGGGAATACATAAAGCATCTGGTGCATACTACACCCTCATAAATGGCTAGTTAGTTCCCTTCATTTGACAAAATGAAAGGACTTTTAAAGGACATTTATTTGTTGTTTAGATAGTTTTGCCAGCATCAGTCCTGAAGCACAGGCTAAATAAAATGCCACGATTTTTCCTGAACAGAGACCAACTCAGGGAAATGATGCAGCATAACACAACAGCTCAACCAGGCAGGCAGGGATCAGAAACCATGGCGAGTATCTCTGGTGGCTCCATGAACAACCAACAAGAGGAATAACTCAACAGCTTGTAGCTGTTTGGAAGCAGCAGTGGCAAGCAGTCTGTGGAACCCTGGCCAGCCACTCCATCTACAAGCACTGAATTTAAAACTGCTAATGAGGGTAGGTGAAGAAGGGAGGGGTGCTATAGACGGTTTCACAGGAAGTAGCCGCTGGGCGATGGAAGATTTGCAATCCCGATTTTGAATGGTCCAGACACTTTCCTCCCCAGACTGTAGGCACCCTCATCTAAGGATGATGCCTTGTTTTTGGGCTTTTCACATTTGTTCAGATGAGTGCCCCAGAAGTTCCTACTGTCTTCTGTGGTTTTCATCTCAAAATGCCATAATACCAAGACAGTGATTTCTAATAGTGAGACAGGCTGAGGGGAGAACGTGGCAAGGAGGTTGCTTTGAGAAGTTCAGGAAAGGTGTTGAGGTCAGAGCCAGCCTTCAGGGAAGGTGGCTAGAGTACGCAGATGCTGAGCAAGGCCGTGGCACCTCACTCAATTCTCAACTCATTGCACATTTTTTGGAGGGGCTGCATCCTTTAATGTTAGGTTCCTGGGACCTGAGACTTATTTTGGCTCTCCCACCTCTGAGGTTTATGAGCAGCACAGTGTACATAAAGATGCCTGATCTTGGGGAAAACTCTCTAAGCAGTCATGCTAAAAATGGAGAACATGTCCTAAAACTGGTGGAGGTTTGCTCACTAGTAAGCTGTTGGCCAAACTGACAAAGAAGGGAAAACTTTACAGAAATATCTATTTTCCATTTTATTGATTGCTGTATGCATTTCTGAACATATGCATTTGATCATTCCAGTGTATCTGTGATGGGCTTATTTTTGTGTCCCTGACATTCACTGCCTTGTGTTGTCTCCTCCCTGTGACCTTGGCTTTTGACTTGATTTGGCCATTATAAGCCCAATGTGCATGCTCTTATCAAGTCTGGGTCAGCAAACATGACCCAGGCTTGATAAGAGCATGCACATTGGGCTTATATTCCTGGAACACCCTCTCTTACCGTGCTGAGCCTCATGTAAGAAATTCAGTTACCCATCTAGGAAAATGGCCACATAGAGAGAAAGAATGTCTGGGCAGCTTACAGCCAAGTGAAGAAGCCATCTTTGATGTTCCAACCACATCAGACACTATTACCCAGCCCAGCTGAGCTCAGCCCAGATTGCTGAGTCATGGGGAATAATCAGTTGTCATTGTTTCAATTCATTAAATTTTAGGGCTGTTGTTTGCATACCAATAGATAACAAAGACAGTGCTACCCATACAAACTGAAGCAACTACAAAATGCAAAAAATAAAAAAGGGTAACTGATCAAAAATATACACATATATAACAAGAATCAAATGAATCTCTGAGGAAGTTTTATGGGAAACTGAGTAGATGAAATAATAAAGCCCAAAGTAAGTTTGTCTCACAGAAGGGCTTCCACTTGCATCCTGAATGATGGCAAGTGGTGCTTAGCTTTGTGTGCCGAAGTCAAACCCAGAGACATGATCAGCTGTGAGACCCAGCACCTAGAAGGAAGAAATGCAACAGCTCCTTGGACTATGCTTCTATATATAGATACTGGTGTTGATGCTGGCATGGCATGTAAAAAGCCAGGCAGAGCCTACTCCCAAAGCCTTCACTGAATGAGGGTCGAGTGGTAGTTTTCCTTTTCTCTTCTATTTATGGTGAAATACAAAATACAACCAGAAAAGTACACAAAACCAAGATAATTTATCCACAAAGTAAACCTGCATAACCAGTACTCAAGTCAAAAGGATAATATTGCCACTCTCAGAGGATCTGCCCCTAAAGATAACAATTATCCCAATTTTAATAGAAATCATTTCCTTGATCTCCTTTATCAACTGAATAATTGACTTAGTTTTGCTGGGTTTTGATCTTTATCTCAATGAAATCGTGCAGCAAGCGTTCTGGTGTATCTGGCTTGCTGTAATGTTTAGCTGTAGATCATTCCTGTGTAGTTCCATACCTAAGAATATATTTCTATTATTGATGTACATTTGGATCATTTTCAGGTAGGTGATGTAAAAAATGCTGCTGCCATGAGTACTGTATTTACCTCTTGGTCTACTTGTCCATGCAGTGCTGTTGGGAACCAACATACCTAGAGATGAACGTGCTGGCTCCTCCATTCTTCATGACTTTCGTTTTAATATTACACCAAGTAGTCTTCCCACGTGGTTGTACTGACCTAAACCCTTTCCAGGGTGGGAGAACTCTGTCACTTCACACCTCACCAAAGCCTTGGTGCTGCCAGGCTTTTATGTGTTGGCCATTCTGATGCACGGTGCATGGTGATTTTCATTTAATTTTCCTTGATTACCTATTCATATCATTATTGGTCATTTGAAGTCTCTTGTTTCATTTTCTACATGGTTGTCATTATCCTAATAATTTGCAGAAATCTTCTTCAAGTTAAACACACTACAGATATCTCCTCCCACTTTGCGGCTTACCTTTGCTCTTCTTCCTGGTGTCTTCAATGGCTGGGGGGGTCTTAGAATTAGGGCAGAACAATTTATCAAGTTTTTCTCCGTATGGCTCACGCATTTTACTGCTTGTTTAATTAGGCTTTCTCTAGCCCATGTTCAAGAAAGTATTCTTTTACATTTTTATGCAAAAGATGTGTTCTGACTTTCACATTTAGACATGCAATGTGTGTGTGTGATATAAGGTAGCAATTTTCTCTTATTTCCATATGGATCTGCAGCTAAGCCACTACCACTTACTGAAAAGACTTTTCTTTCTCAACTGCATCACCGTGTGCCTTGGTCATGAGTAAAGCATCCCTCTCTACCACGCTTCTTCTTGGCTTCATGCTCTGTTCCATCCTGGACTTTGGCGACTGTTCTCTGGGCCTGTTGAACTTGTTGCTCTGCTTCTCAAATGCCCTCTTCAAACTGTAAAATGCCCTCAGGGAAAAGCAGCCCCAATGCTGAGCTCACCTGTTGGGATCTCCATCTTCACACAATCCTGGCTCTACTTTATTCTCTATTTTTAGTTTTCTGATGCCCTTAGACAGATAATTTAATATTTTATTCTGCTTTTATAATGTCCTCAGCAAGAATTTTGTTTCAAATGACCTAATTCATCATTACCAGAAGCAGAAGTCTGGTGAGTCAGTTTTATTTTTTATTCTTTTTAGAGACAAGGTCTCTGTCATCCAGGCTGGAATGCAGTGGTGTGATCATAGCTCACTGCAGCCTGGAACTCCTGGGATCCTCCCACCTCAGTCTCCTGAGTAGCTGGAACTATAGGTGCATGACACCATGCCTGAATAATTTTTAAATTTTTTCGTAAAGATAGGGTCTCGCTATGTTTTCCAGGCTGGTCTTGAAGTTTTGGCCTCCAGCAGTAGTGATTCAGTTTTAAATAAAATTTCAACACCTTTGGACATGGTAGGAGAAATTGTGAGACAATGCAGCCAATGAGAATACTTCAAAATCGAGCCTAGGTTAAGCATCAATGTGGAAAGGAATTCAGGATGTTTAAGACTGAGAGGGAACCCCTGTGAGGCAGAGCAACTGTGCCTAGTGGAAAGAAGGCCCCAGGGTCCAGGGAGGGTGTTTCACTGGTGATGGGTACTTCAAGCTTTTCTAAGCAAATAACATGCAGATTAATTCAAAATAGTTTAAATGAACAAAGAAAGTACATTTTCCCACATATTGCAAATTCTGGCGTTAGTGTGATTCTAGAGTCAATTAATTCAACAGCCTGCCAATATCATCAAAAATCCGGGTCTCTCCATCTCTCACTGGTGTTGGTCTGTGGTGGGCTGCCTCCCTACACACACCTGCCACTGTCCAGGAACCATGTCCAGCCACAGCAGTGGACAATGAGGTGGCCAGCCCTGTCCCTTTCCCCGTCCTCTTCTCAATGGCAGGGACAGCCTTCCCCAGGGGTCCTTCCTGAAGATGTCCCCTCATGTCTCCTGGATCAGAATGGTCTTTCCTGTCACATCTAATTCCATCGCTGGCAAAGGGAAGAGGCCACCATGCTTGGCTCCAACTCCTACGACTCATCTTTTGAGACTGGGATGTGCCCAGCCGTGTCTCCCAAAGAGCTGCGATGAGCTTCTTTTAGGTGATGGTGGGAGGTTCCTTATGTTTGAAGAATGCACGGATAGACAAGGAAAGGAATCAGAGGCTCCTGGACACACACGGGTCTGTGAATGCAGTCCAGGCCAGAAGCAAGGGCTGTGAGTGCATGGAGAGAAAGAGATACTGGGTGGAGGGATGGAAGGAAGGCAACAGAAGGGAAAAGAGCCTGACGGCCACCAAGCAAGAGGCAGAGAGGCCTGAGTGCAGAGTTGCTTCACTCCTAGGAGAAGTATTCTTAGCTGCACCTCCCAGTTCTGTGTTCATCACCTGGGCAGCTCCATGGGGCCAGTCAAAATGGTTCTGGCCCTGACCTGCTAACATGTTTGTGCAGGCAGTCCAGTTCAACTTCCAGCTGGCAGAACCAGAGGCTTGGGAGGTGAGGGGATTAGCTCCTGTGGAACAAAAGCATGGGGTGGCCCTTAAGCTGGGCTAGCCATAGTGACAGCCCCAGTGATACTGGATGGAAGATCTTGACTGTGAGTTGTCCAGGTTCTTGGCATGTTCAAAAAAGAATTCAACAAAGTGCACAAGCAAAGCAACTAAGGAATGAAGCAATGAAAAACAAAGTGACAGAGGAAAGAAGTCACGAAAGCACAAATTTAGCAAAGTAAAAGTACAGTTAACAGAGTGGGAGCAGGCTCAAGCAAGCAGCTCAAGAGCACCCCTTCATTAGGGTTTTTATTAAGCCAAAAAAATGTGGTAACACCCCTACGTGCCTTTCAGAGGCCCCCAACTGGTTGCACCCCAGGAAGGATTGGCCTGCAACCAATCAGAGGCTGAAGTGGAGACCCTGGCCACCGTCAGTCAGAGGCTGAAGTGGAGACCCTGGCCACCGTCAGTCAGAGGCTGAAGTGGAAACTTCTGTCTTGTTATCACAGAGTGAAGATGTGGCCTGCACACTGCCCAGGCCTGCCCAGACCGACTGCACCGCCTTTCCTTTGCTTACGCCTTAACCCTTGGTTGCCCTAATTCCCTATTCTCCTGTCTCACCAGGATCATCCAGACTGATGTGAGCCCTTGTATAAATCAAGCCCGAGAGGGGCCCCTGGTCCCTTCCTGGCCCTGTGAGACACAACCATACATGAGAGATAGCAGCAACCCTAACAGCAGGGCATGCCTGGAACCAGGGAACCATCTGTGCCCGAATTTAGGTTGCGGCCATCTTGGGTACAGCCTTGTGGGCAAGCTGAGTTTCTAAAGGATTGACCTGCCTGGTTCTTTCACCTTCTAGCAGTCCAGGCCCTCCCTGAGTGTAGCAAGAGTCTCATCTCAGGCAGTTTGTGACTCAGGCATTAATTCTGGTTCAGAGGCGCCCTAGCAAAAACAGGAGCATCAGACTGCAGCATTGCTCTAATTTGGGCTTGGGGGCAGAACTTTGGGGCCTGGGTTGAACTGGTTCTTTGAGATTCTAGCTAACTGGATTGAGAAGAGGCACATTCTGCATGTTCTCCAACCTGGGGATCAGCTGGATCTCAATGCTATGCCGTTCAGTTCAGCAAATTCTCCCCGGGAGTACAAACTGCTCCCCGCACCTGGAGGATAGTGGGTCACACTTGCCTCATGCACCACAGAGACCCATGCACTGGCCACCCTGTCCCCATTCTCCACATCACAGGACCTTCTGCAGAACTTGGTACTTCAGGAAGTAGACCAGTCCCAGCAAACTCTGTGTGTACAGGGCCAGAGGGTAAATCATTTAGCCTTTGAAGGCCAGAGGGACTGCATTCCAACTACCCCATTCTGTTGGTGTAGGATGAAATTGGACATAGATGAATCGTGAATGAATGAATGAGGCTGTGTTCCCATAAAACTTTATTTACAAAAACAAGCAGCAGGTTGGATTTGGCCCCAAGATATGGTTTGCCAAGGCTTGATCTAAATTAACCAGCAATGCTGTTTTCTATGAGAGAAAGAACTTGATAGAATTATACACTAATTGTTCTTTCATCTGAATGCGCTATTTGATTTAAACACTTGTTAATGATGGTTTTTAATTGCCATTTTTGGTAAATGTAATGCATTACATTTTCATCTTTTTCTAATTGACTAAAAACAGGAAAAGGCAGTCTCAGATCTTTCCTACCAGGTAAGGCATTTGGTTTTTTTTTTAGAAATTGATTAATACATTTTTATTCACAAATAATAATTGTGCATATTCATGTGGCACAATGTGATGTTTTGATCCATGTATACATTATAGCAAGGTCAAATCAAGCTGATTAACTTATCCATCATCTCATCAACTTATATATATATATATTGTTTGTGTGTGTGGAGGTTAAAAATCTTTCCTTTCAGCATCTGGTCTTTTAAGTCTGATTTGCTGTCTAAGTAACTGCACCGGAAATTTCTAATGGAGCCGCGCAGTGGGTGAGTCAGCCTGTAATTGTTCTTTCTGTTTTTGTTTGCACTCTGAAGAGCGTGTGGACTTTCCGGCTTGTCACCCACTCTCTTTAAATCCACCAGCCCTGCACTTTTCAGGGTTGCCACCTACACAGTTCTGAAGGCATGCTCAAGGTGCCAATCAAGTGTCACCAAAGCAGAGCAAAAAGCCTGCCTGAACCATCATGAGGAATGTTGTGTTTAAGCCCGAAGCACGGCACTCCTCACTTGGCATTAATACTTAAATCTAAGCTGAGGGTTTTTGTTCCAGAAGAGACAGCCTCTCTGCTGTTGGCATGAGGTTAGTGCAGCGTTTGTATGGGGGTGCAAAATCATAGCCATAAACCTTGGATGAAGCGGCATAGGGGAAAGTTCTTAGCATCAGCAGGTTGGTAAAGTAAGTCAGCAACTGACATTAGAGAGAGCTTACTGCATCCTCAGAACTGCTCACTGAGAACTGAGTAGTTTGGGGGTGGGCAGCTCATGTTCAAGCCTTTGAGCACTGTGACCTTGGGCAAGTCATTATATTTTCTCTGAGCCTCTCTTTTTGTAAAATGTGAATATGCTGGATTGATTGCAAAAATGTCCCCACTTTCCAGCCCTTCCTTGTATCCTTTCCATTGCGACTCTTCAGCTCCGTAAGAGGCAGAGTCTAACTCCCCACCCCTCAAAATGGAATGCTTCGTGGCTCACTTTGTCTAACAGGATGCATAGTTCTGCCTGGCTTCCTGAGCCTGGTGCCCTTTGCCGGCTCTCACTCCTTGGTCCCTGCCTGCAAACAAGTCTGGGCTGGCCTGCTGGGAGAGGAGGCAATGTGTGGTGGAGAACAGAGGTGTCCCAGCTGACAGTGGGCCACATTGCCAAAGCACACCCTCTCGCTGACCCCTGGCTTCCCAGACAGGAGCAACATGAGGGAACACAGTCCAAACCGCAGTAACCGCCTGGCTGCTTTCAGCCGAAATTGCTGATCAGCTGAATCACGAGCCAAATAAGTGGCTGTTTGAAGCTAGCAAATTTGGGGATGCTCTTCTTTGCAACCTTAGCTGTTACAGGGGTGCTGACTCTCGCTGGGTCTCAGAATGTGGCAGAGAGCAAATGAGGCCATGTGCGTCAGAAGCTTTGTGAATCCCAAGTAGTACACAAATATAAGCTGTCCATCAATTGCATATGTTTCGATCAGTATTGAGACCAAGCAGAGGATGCAAATCAATATAAACAGCCCCTCACCTCCTCACCTCAATACATGCAGGAACTCACTTCTGTCTTCCTGATACCTCATCCATGTGTGATTCTCTCCAGCTTCACAGGGTCATCACCCGTGCACCCACCCCATGTTTACTGGCCACCTGCAGCATGCTGGGAACAGCTTTTGACACTGGGGATGTTAAGGTAGGCGGGGTAGAGAGGCAAATCCATAAATGATTAAAACAGTGAAAAACAGCTGATGCGAAAAGGCGATGCAGAAGACAAGTGCTATGGGCAGAATGTTCGCTGCCCCCCTCCTCCTATGGCAAAGCCCTACCCCTGGTGTGACTGCATTTAGAGGTAGGACTTGTGAGGAGATGACAATGGTGAAATGAGATTGTAAGGGTGGGACTTGATCCCACAGGACCAGTGCCCTTATAGAAAGAGGAAGAGACACCAGCGCTCACTCCCTTTCTCCGTTTCCCATAGATGAGCACACAGTGAGAAGGCGGCCGTCTGTGAGTCAGGAAGAGAGCCCTTGCTAGAACCAACCCCGCCAGAACCTTGGTCTTAGACTCCAGCTCCAGCGTTTTGCTGTGGCAGCCCGAGTCAACTGAGACCGTCAGTGTAGGGAGAGGCAAAGGAGTCATCGGGTGGCTTCTTTAGGGCAGGTGGTCAGGTGACCATGAAGTAAGGAGCAATGAAGGGAAGAAGCCAAATAGAATCCACCGGAAGAATGTTCCAGAAAGAGGGACTGGCAGGACAAAGGCCCTGTGGCAAGCCCAGCTGGGGTGCACTCCGAAGGCCAGGGAAAGTGGTGGATTTGATTCTCCAGGTAACAGGAACCCACAGGAGCACCTGAGGGAGGAGTGCCAGGGTGGAATTTATTTTAGGCCCTTCTGGCTGCTGAGTGGAGCCAGAGAGAAAGCCTAGGTGCCATTTCGGAGGCTGCTACCTCCGTTGTCCTTGGGAGAGACATAGGTGTGGTTTTAAGATGGAGAAAAGCAGGTCAATTTGGGATAGGTTTGAAGGTGGCTGCAGCAGGTTCTGTTGAGGCATATTTAGGGATGTAAGAGGGAGAGAGGAATTGAGGCTGGCACCTGTTTTTGTGATGTATACGTAAGGCCAACAGAATGCATGGGGCTTTTGTGGTCCCTAACCATGGGCTCTTTAACACCTGGAGGATGGTAACGCCGAAAGTTGGGAGCTGCTGAGCTCTTTGGGGTCCCGCTACCCTGTCATTGACTGGTGGAGCAGGCAGTGTTTCTTACCACTTATTTTTACTGCCAGGGATGGTGCCACATCCTACTAAATCACTGCCTTTAATTCATGGATATTTCCATGAAAGTGAAGTGAAGACGTTTATATGGGCATTGATGATCTGTTGCTGTGCAAAAAGTCACTCCTAAACAGTTTCTATGGTTTAGGAATTTGGGATCAGCTTGGCTGGGTGCTTCTCTCTCAGGATCTGGCTCATGCAATTGCCGTTGGATGTCAGCTGGGGATGTTGCCCATCTGCAGATTCATGTGGGGCTGAGGATCCACTTCCAGTGTGATTTGCTATGTGGCTGGCATGTTGGTGCTGACTGCTGCATGAGGGTCCTGGCTCCTCTCCTTGTGAACCTGTCCGCAGAGCTAGTTGAAAGTCCTTATGATGTGGCAGCTGGACTCCACAGGGTAAGTGACCCAAGAGACCGAGGTGAGGGCTGCAAGGCCTTTTATGACCCAGCCTTGGAGGTCACACACCATGATCCTACCACATGCAACTTGTCACAGCAGGCCAGCCTCAATTTAGTGCAGGAGCAAATGCCAGGAGGCAAAGTGACCACAGCACACTCTGATTTGCCTAAAAGGCAAATAACATTGTCACTACTGGCTGGAAGGGCACTCAAGCCAGTGGTGACATTGTCTGTGGTGTGATTTATCCCCGAGTCACCTGCAGGGCTGGATTTGAGTCAGACCACCTGCGTCCGGTGCTATCTCTTCCCACTTGGGAGAGGCGTTTGGCCTGCCTCAGGGTCCTCGTCTGTGACATGGGCTCTGACGTCTGCCTTGTGGTGTGATGTGAGGTTTGGGTCCAGTGCGGACACAAGGTAGTGCCTGAGAAGTGTTCTTCACTTCCCTCCTCTTAGTCCACTCCAGTTTGTTGTGCAGCACACACTTGAGCATGAGTCTTTGAAACAAGTACGTTGATTACTATAGACCGTGTAGTAACCTTTGCACCTTGTCTATGTGAGGATTGAACTGGTGGACTCTTTTCTTGGCTTTGCCTGACACCTGTGGAATGGTATGCCCTGGAGAGAATGTCACTTAGACCCACACATGGGCACACATGGGCACGTGAGTGGCTGCACGGTCAGTACAGGCTAGCTTTGATTTTTGCCAACTTTCAGATATGTGTACAGATTAGATGTCAGTTATATAATTTGGTTTAAATTATTTGCTATCAGCTTCATGCTGTAGAAGCTGGGAGCCACTGATGGTACTGGTCTTACGTGTTCTACAAATTAGTTTGTAGGTCAAGGTAAACAGTGACTCAATACCTGCTTGTCTCAGGTGGGCATTAGGTAAGTTTCTTTATAGCACTGTCATTAGTATCTCCTCCACGTGGGAGGTTGTTTTCAGACACCAAGGTTTGGCTTGTGTGGGTGAGATGGGGAATAACATTATATGCCCTTAGTCTACAATGCCAGAATGGGTCACTTTCAATAAAACGCGACTCCTGGATGGCCAACTAAGCTTAAATAGAAGTCAGCCACACTCTGCCCACCACCCTACCCTTGGGCCCTGGCAACTCTCATTCCAACAGCCTCATAAAGCTGCAGCAGGGGACAAACAAGGTCTAATTGGCACTTTGGGTTTCACGGTGAATTGGTTGTGCTAGATACGGCTGCCGATAAAAATTCAGATGAAACGTTCTGCAGCCATCTGTATGAAGCCTTAATGTTCCTGCCAAATATACTCATGGATCTAAAGATAAGCTGTCTGATCCAGTGGCCTTGGCCATCTTAATTTACTTAATTATACAGTTGAACTCATTGTCAGACATGGGCGCAGTGATGAGAAGGCTGCCATGCAGTGATTTACATTTTGCTCATGAGTTGGGTAATAAGTGGTTCTGTGCTGCGAGTTTGGGGTCTACAGAGCCTGGTTACAGCAGGCAGGTGTCTTCATCTTATGAAATGGTCAGTATCACGCTCCCTCTTTTCCTTAAATGTTGTATAACTCAAAAGCTACCTCTCCGTAGAATACTTGGAATTGCTGTGTTGTAGTCGGCTCTACTGCCGTAACAAAGTACCACACACTGGGGGTTTTAACAATAGGAATTATTTCCTATAGTTCTGGAGGCTGGAAGTCTGATCAAGATGTTGATGGGGCTGGCTCTCCTCAGGCCTCTCTCCTTGGCTCGCAGACAGTGTCTTCTCTCTCTGTCTCTTTATGTCACCTTTCCTCTGTGTGTGTGTCCTCATCTCCTCTTCTTAGGACACCAAGCCATCCTAAGGACTTCATTTTAATGCAACCCACTCTTTAAAGGCCCCATCTCCAAATACAGTCACATTCTGAGGTTCTGGGAGTTAGGACTTCAATGTATAAACTTTTTGGGGAACACAGTTCAGCCCATAGCACACTGCTTAATCCATCCCAGCACTATATTTCAACCATGCAGAAAAACTTTTAGGATCTTTATTTAAACACATACTAAGGCTACTGCCCCTATGTGATTTGCTTTCTGATGGGTCCTGTAATTGGCTTGTCCTGGGGTTAGGAAGAGATGAATTCTGACAAGATCCCAGAGAAAGGGATACCTGAGTGGGCAGGCCACACCTGTGCTAAAGTCGATATACATCCAACCTCAGTATTCATACGAATAATTCGGAAGTGTGTTAAAGCACAGACTCCTGGGCCACCCCTATGGCTGCTGCTTCAGAAGCTCTAGGGAAGGGTTCTAAAATTTGCATTTTCAGCAAGTGCTCAGATGCTGTGATGTGGGTCCACTACCTGTAATTTATGCCAAAGAACCAGAAGAAGCCATGGCCAAGACGGCCTTAAACAAGGGAAAGCAAATGGGCTGTCTCCTCCTCAGGCACTGGCTTTACAGCTGAATGCTTTGTAACTATTGTTGGGAAAAAGGACAACATGAGGGAGTTGTAGTAGATGCCAGACACTGAGCAGAGTTTAGCACTGGTCCTTCAGCACCTGCCGTGACAGCTAGAGTCATCGGACTGTCAATTACTTACAAGGTGGAACACCCTTCTGTCTCAGTGGACAGTGAGCTTCAGTTTACTCTCTCCGTGTTTGAGACATTACAGGGGCTCTGCACCCTGACAGTGAAAGGAACATGGACATGGAGCAAACCCCACCCAGGGCTTTCCCTCAGAGGTCTGCTCTGCTCCATATTTGCTTGAAGGTAAGATTTTGGGAAAATCTCATCCCTCACTGAACTCGAGGGTCCCTGGGTGTTTATCTCTAGGTGTAGCTAATATCACTAACGGAATTACAGCTGACCCTTTAACAACACGGGTTTGAACTTTGAAGGTCCACTGACATGCGGTTTTTTTCACGCAAATGTGGATAGCAGAGAGACAATGGTATTCAAAATTGTCTACTGTTTTCTAGAATTGAAGGGTGAGTTAGGAAGAGAAATGATTCTGTGTAATCTAACTAGAAACATTGGAAAGCTGTAAAACGAGGTGCTCTCCTTATCACCAAGGTAAGGAGAAAACCTAGTGACTCCAGGTTCACCTCCCCCACTGGTGACTCCAGGTTCACCTCCTCCACTGGTGACTCAAGGTTCACCTCCTCCACTGGTGACTCCAGGTTCACCTCCCCCACAGGTGGCTCCAGGTTCACCTCCCTGACTGGTGGCTCCAGGTTCACATCCTGCACCAGAGACACCAGGTTCATCTTCCCCACTGGTGACTCCAGGTCTACTTTCCCCCTGGAGACACCAGGCTTGCCTTCCTGACCAGTGACACCAGGTCCACCTTCCCCACCAGTGACTCTAGGTCCACCTTCCCCACCAGAGACACCAGGATCACCTTCCCGACCAGTGTCCACCTTCCACACGAGTGACTCCGGGCTCACCTTCCCCACCAGTGGCATCAGTGACATAGGGCTCCACTCCCCACTGTGACACTTCTGATCCCTTACCAGTGTCACAGGCTTCCCTTTCCAGAAGGGAAATCCAGGCTTTCCTTCCTCACTGCAGTGAGAGGGCAGAGACCCCAGGAAGCCCCTCCCATTACTACTTCCCTAGGCTCCCCTTAGAGACCCTGCTAAGTGATGGCCCCTCTCACAGAAGTGTCCCAGCCACTTGCCCGAGATTCATCTATCCTTCCCATGGATGACCATGACTCTAGAAGAGAGAATATTGTGAGCCAGACAGTTCTGTTCAAGCCATCCCCATTTCCCGGTGCTGTATGTTTAGTCTAGCATGTAGGGGGAGGTTATTTATCAGAGAATGGTGCAGGTGGCTCAGTCTTTGGACCTTGAGTGAGCTGCTGAGGAAATTGTCAATCAGGGCGTGGCCATCTGCAGGGCCACATTGTCCCTCGTGTTTCTACTACACCAGAAGATGCTGGCAAGCCTCAGAATTCCTGGGTATAATGTGAAGCCCCTACCCTGGAGCTCCAGAGTCAGCAGGCCTAGAGAGAGGCTGGAGATTACGCATTTCTAGCCAGCTCCAGGAGATGTGGATGCTGCCAGTCAGGACCACATGCCGAGAGCCACAGAGCAGCACAAATGCCAAGGTCTTTGAGCTTCCCGACTTCCCCTGGGGGTGGGTGATGTCTTAGTCTTTCCCATCTACATTGCAGCAGTGATTGGACATCAGCCCGGGGGACTAGGAGTAAAAGCCTGGTTTGCAGGGAGTCGGTAGGGGGTTTTGATTATTCTCAGCTTCCTCCCACTTGGATCACAGATCCTTGTATATGCCTTGCTCAGGGCTGGCAACTGCTAGACACAGCACTGCCCTTCTGCCCAGGGCCCTAGGAGCTGCCATCCAGGAGCAAAAGAACCCCAGGCTGGTGTCAGTGGAACTTAATGTCCTTAACTCTTAAATAAGAGGGTTGGGCTTGATAGTCTCTGATGGTCCTTCCTTCCAGGTCCTGAGCTATAGCAAATGCTGTGTCATGTCTTCCTTCAGATTCCATCAGCCCATGTCTAGTTACTCATTGCCATACATAATTACCTCAAAACTTAGTGACTAAAACAATGATATGTTATGATGTTTCTTGATTCTTCAGTCAGAAATTTAGACTGGATATAGCTGGACTGCCTCATTTCTGTTCCATATTATGGATATCTCCCATAAGTTGCAACTGGGATAATGAAAACTGGGAATCTCTCTCTCCATCTGTCTCTCTTCACCTGGTCTTTCCATGTGGTGGCTTGGGCTTCCTCACAACATGGTGGTCTTAGGATAGTTAGGCTTATCCATGGATGCTTGAAGTGCCAAGAGACATTGTCCTGAGTGGAAACTGAAAGCCTTCCTAAGATGTAGACCCTGAAGTCCCAGAGCATTATTTACATTGCATTCTATGGGCCAAGCAATTCAGAAGGGTGGATAACTAGATTCCACCTATCAATAGAGAAATTGCAGAGTATGGTCCTGTTTAATCTACCGCAATCCACCTCTGAGTCAACCTGTAGCCAAGGTGGATAGACCCCCGTATCCCGATGACATCCCACCTCAAGCCTGGTCTGCATCATTGCCTGAAGCCTTTCCTGGGTGTCTCAGGAGCTTGTGCATGTCTGCAGGTGACCCAGAAGTGCCAGCTGTGTAACTCACCAAAGGCACCAAAGGCATCCTCAGCCAAGGGGTAACAAGAGGGAGTAGATAACCCCAGAATCCCATCTTATGGGCAGGATGATTTGGGGCTAAGTCTAGGTCACAACTTGGAAGATCCACTGGGGACTGAGCCCAGTTGCCCCAGCAGTGAGCTCTTCCTGAGTACACCCTTTGTGATCTCCTCTCCATCCCTTTCTTGCGTTTCCTCTCCCTGCTTTAGCCTCCCAGATCACCACCCAAGTAAACCACCTGCTCTTGAGTCCTTGTTGCAGCATCTGCTTTGGAGGACACAAAAATGAAGATGAAAGCTTGGTCTGGGGATCTGGAGAAGGCATGTAGTCAGTGTCCAATAAGTGTTAGCAGTTATTACTATCACTGCATTCTGGAAATGCCTTATATCATATCATGGTTAGTTTTATAACCCAGTTGTAGAGATTCCAAAGAAATGTAAGGACCTGATTCCTAGACAGATTTTTATACTGAATCTGTGCTCGTACCTGTCTAATGCTTAGCCCTCCAAGATCTGAGAGACTTCACCCTCCTTGTGTAAACCATCTGGGCACCTGTTGCTGTGAGTCACTGCCCCATGGCTTGTGTGGAATGTGGTTAATGTCGTGGCACCATGACGACAGCACTTCTCAGGCTCGCTCAGAGAAAGAGTCTTCGAGGTGGAACACTGCCAGACTCACGGTCAGCATGGCGGGCCTCCCAGTTAGTGGCCACGATGTCTTTCCATGGTTTCTTTTTCCCAGGAGAGGTGCATAGATATGCTATATCCTTGTTGCAGAGCTAGCTTTTATTGAGTGCTTGCTTATCAGACAGCTAACGTGCTGAAGGCCTTCATGAAGATTATCTCATAATTCTCACCATGCCTCCCTGGCATTTAATAGAAGAGGAAAGCAAGGCTTAGGGAAGCCAAATACATTGCTTACTGAATTCGATTTTCCAGCAAAACTTCCTCTCCTGATTCGGTTCCCACAACATTTGGTTCCCATTGACGTCTAACACACATTCACATTTGCACACATATACACAGCCTCGGTTTCTCTCTTACATCCCTTTGGACACTAAGAAGGGAGTTTTTGGCTCACAATAGTTTTGTTCTGAATTATTCCAGCTTTCATTCTTAAGGCATGCTGCTCGATTTTGGAGATATTACATCAGAATTCAGTGGAACTTGGGGGCAAGAAAATATCAGCAGGGCAGTGAGAAGTGCCATCCCAGCAGAGCACCAAGGACAGGGTGAGCAAGTGGTCTGCCCTGGTGTGGGCTAGAAGGGGCTTCATCATCCGTGGGGGATTTTAAAATGATAATAATACCAAGTACCAACGAGCCTGCTCTTTGTCACTGCACACTAGGAATTCCCCACAATGTCAATCATGACATACTCTTTCCCCCTAAAATCTTTTCTGGTGAGAGTTCTGAAGAATTGCTGCCATTACCAGAGCTTCAGTGATAGGTACATAAGCTTCAAGGGAGTATGAATTTATTACTGATCCTTTAATAAACACCATGTCAGTTCAGAGAACTCCCAGCAATACAGTCACCTCCGACACACATGGACTGAACTTCCACAGGCGCATCTCGAGAGACGTTTGTCAGGGCCCTGGATCATTCAGACTCACTTCAGGCACGGTGGGGTCCTCGGCCCTGAGGAGCTACACGTTCCTGTCCCTGCATGGAGGCAGCAGGTGTGACCTACGCAGCTACCGTGCAGTGAAGGTACAGACGAAGAAAGGCAGCGGAGTTCCTTCATTGTGACCACTTGGAATCTGCGTTTGTGTTTAGTGACTTAAGGTTAGAACTGCGAGGTGCACTGTTTTATTTGGTAAGTTTGGATTTTAGTTCATGCATATTTATTTCATGTCATAATTATGACTGACAATAATTTTGTCTTATGGAAGAGAGGAGTGTTGGCAATTTTCTGCTCAGGTGTCAGATATGCCAGGTCTGTCTACTACATCACACTGTAACTGGGGCAGAAATTCAGGCCCTTTTTGGGTTTTGTTTTTGCATACAGTTGTCCTACACCTGAAAAGCAGGTGATATGTTACACATACTCTTAGGTTCTCTCTTGCCAAGATGCAGGTGTCCCTTGTGTGTTGTTAAACCCTCACAGCATATACATTATGGAAAGTGTACATCCCGGTCAAGCCCACAGGAAAGGCATTAACCCACTGACACTTCTGAAATCTTCTGTCCCTGTGGTTCTAGAAATACAAGAATGACTGCTTGAGAATCTCTAGCCTGGCATCTCCAAGCCCCTGGGGGTTCCTCTGTGCTGGAGACCACAGTCCTCCACAGGACACTCCTCGATGGCCAGCACCCACACCCCCTTCCTGCTGGAGCAATGCTGCTGAAGTCTCTAGCTGAGCCCTCCCCAGGGCCTGCCCTCAGCTAGGGTCTACCCCGTCCTTGAGCCGCCTCCATCCAATGGCTGGTTTAGGAGGTGGTGCACGAAGGTCTAGCCTGGTGCATTAGGACAAGCCTGAAGTGCCCCCAGCTGAGCCTTTCCTTGGGCCTCCACAGTTCAAATTATCCTGCTGTCCAGTCTTGCCTCTTTACTCCCTGTGGGGATTGACCCTGGGGGCACCCCTAGTCTACTGCCTATGTACAAGTCAGGAGCTGTTCCTGGGAACTCTGTTACGACACATTCCTTCTTCCTAAACCCACACCTTATATGGATTTGGCTTTCTGGCCAGTGCCTTCTTCCCCAAATGCACCTGTAGGTCCCCGTCTGGGTCCCTGTAGCAGTCATTGCTGTGCATTAAATCTGTCCTTCTGGGTTTGTGGGAGGCTTTTGTTCCTGGCCCCTGTGTATAAAAATCTGGGGACACATATGACACGTGTCAGTTCCAAGCGGACTGTTGGTTACAGCAGCATCATACTGAACATCTGACTGATACAGCTCCTTGGGGTTAGAACCTCCTTCCCTGCATTTTCTGGCCATTTTTACCTCCAAGTTCTGGACAAAATGCAGCCATCTCTGTAGACCTCTGAATCCAGCAGGGATCCCATGTTCATCTTTGTTCCCTTCAAGTCCGTCTTCCCCAGGAGACTGACAATGCCTTCAGGACAGGAAGTGCATCTTAATGACCCTCCATCCCTCACAAGGCCTTGGTCTGAATATAGAGGTAATGCTCACTGAGAGGACAGGGGGCTCATCAGGACCTGAGCGAGGTGCCCAGGATATATGATGAACAGGCACATGTGATGTCAGTTTGTCAATAGGAGAGCAATTCCTGATATGGGTGCTAAACATCACATGTCACGTTCCTTTCATCAGCCATAGAGCAAATCCCTGGACTCTCACTTACCCGCTGAACACCCCACATTCTTAGACAAAAGAATGATTTAAGTGGGTCTGCAGTATTCTGTAACATATTGTTCTCGCACCATATGCTTAATAATGATATCGGGTGTTTGCTCCCAGTTACTTCTGCAGGCTCGTGTATTGAGCAAACATCAGTATCCTGGGGCCCAAATACTGCTGAAAGCAACTGAAAATATGACAGTGAGTACCGTCAATATCAGCCCTAATCAACTTCCAGTTGTATCCAGAATACCAATACTATCATTTCAGCAGCTCTGCATGGGTCTCAAAGGGCAGGTCTGCTGTCCCTGCCTTCTGCAGAGGCTCAGAGAGGCTGACCACCTGCAGAGGAACCACAGCTGGAATGGGGCACACACTGGGGGATCCTCACAGAGCGGCATCCTGCTGGGGGGTAACCGCCCTCTCCTGCCGCTCTTCTGCCTCTGCTATTACTGGTCCTGTTGTCTGACACACTTGACTTTCCTCTGTAATATTTCGAGGAGGACCCTGAGGGTTTCCCTCTTCAATCTGTTCCTGAATTGTTTCCCTCCAATTATTTCAGATTATGTATTTGCTTTTAATTATCTTTATATCGATTGTTTATCCTAAAACTCTGTTATATCCATTTATTTTAGCCTTGGTATTTTGATAACACCATTTAAGCCTCAGCTGTCTGGCCAATTAAATGAGATGAGTCACATCAAACAAGCAAATGCTGATTTGTAGGTCTGCCTTCTCACCGACCTGCGGTGGGGCTAGAATAGGGTTCCTGATCCACATAGGAGTGCACAAGCAGTCTGCCACCCAGGCAGCTTCTGTGACTTCACGATCAAAGACGTTTCTGAGACTGATGATGCTTCCTTGACCTCAACATCCTCCTTCACAGTACCTACTTCAGGGATGACTACTGCTGAGTACAGGAGCTGGGGTCTGGGGGAGATCCCACAGGCAAAGAAGAGAGACAAGTGCAGTCCCATGAGACTCAGAATGCTTACCCCACAGCCAATCCACACCAGTTCTGGTTTGGAAATCGATGCATCTGTACCCTGAGTTGCATTGGATCCTGGAGGACCAGAGCTCTGCATGATTTCTGCTCTCCAGCCAGTGTACTTAACTTGTAATACTAAAAATGGCATTCTCTAAACTCCCTTGCAGTTAGATTCTGAGCCTGACTTTATTTCATTTTGCCTAGGTGCATGTGTTTTCCACTTACAAGACAGAAGGTAGTGGGGCTGCGTTTCGCTGTGTCTGCTGTTTCCATTGTGAAGCACAGGGGAGAGGTCCTGGTTTTCTGCAGCAGTTTTAGCAAGAGGTCCCGATTTCTGGGCAGTGGCTCTGTGAGTGTCCAGAGCAGGGCTTGGAGCAGCCATTTTGCTGGTGAGCAAGTAGCAGACCCCGCCACTTCTGGGGCCTCTTTTTGATTCCTAGCTTCTAAGGCAAGGTATTCCTGAAGCACTTGGTTGTGGCTGGTTTTCCAATTTCCTAGTCCTAATAAAGGTGGGTGATCTGAGAGCCAGAGGAGGCCCAGCATCCTTTCTCCCCACCCCATTATCCAACTTCCTGCTCAGGGCAGCTGTAGGACATGGTGGGTGGGGTCACCTGGCACATCCACTGAGCTGCCTAGAGTAGCTCTATGCACAATGGAATGTGAGATTCACTTGGGGCGGTGGCAAAGCATTATAGAAAATATTAGCAAAAGTTATAGATTATAATCTCAAACCTTTTGGAAGGCCAAAAGGTTTTATTGGGGCAGGCCAAAGGCAGCTGTCGGGTCCATCACTAGGGAAGAGACAGGGTTGATAAGAAGCTTTCCCAGTTTAAGTCTGCTTACCCCACATCCCTTTGTCTCTACTCTGTTTAATCATGTAAACTTTGTGCTGGATGGCCCTCTCAGGGGGAGATCAAAAGGGAATTACCTGTTAATAGTGTTTACTCTGGGCCCAGAACCTAAAGCTTGTATCATTGATAAAACCACTCTGTTAATCGTGTTAATTATCCACAAGTGTGTTGACTTAGAACCTCTGTTATGAATAAATGTGTGGATGGACAGAGAGTCTTGGTCAATTGGTTGCATTTCACCCTCCGAAAGCAGCCAACAGCCATCCCTAGCCCACCTGTATCACTGTAACGGTGTGAGAGTGCGTTTATTCATCTGTCGTTGAGTCACGATCTGCAGGCCAGACTTCCGCAGGTGGCGGGCGACGTCTCAATGGAACACATCTTGAGTGAATAAATGATGCATTCATCTGGAAGACTCTTCAAAAGAGGTGCATATCTCATGAGTTGGTAAGTCTCTATGCACAACAAGTCACAATAAATTGGAAGCACTAGTCTTGGGAATGTTCTTTATTATTAATAATAGGAATATCTTCATTGGCTTTTAAAAAACTTTCAGAAGGTGAATATTAGGTGGAATCAGATTTGCTGTCCTGTCCCTGAAATTTGGCCTTTCTTTCTCCTTTCTCTCCTCCATATTAGATTATTTTCTAACTACAGCACAAGGACAGCCCATGGATTTAATTACTTGAACATATTTCCTTTCATTAAAGGGATTTGCTTTAAGTCCTAAACAAGTTTGACATTCAGCCTCTGTACTTTAAATAACAAGTGATTTTCTGTGTTCTCCAAGGTTACTACAATAAACATGTTATTTGTAGGTTTTAAGTGTAAAAGGTTAACGTAATCTCTATGCACCCCTTGCTTCCCAAGAAGGAAATATTTTTGCATACACAATTATACACAAATTTACAAAGCATAATCTTTGTTTTACTTTATCTTTACACAAAATAAAGTAAAACAAAGCTTACTATTTAGAAAGCTTACTATTCTGTACCTTTTAGTACATCTTGAACATCTTTGCTTAGCAGGACAATGAAAAGCCATCAGAAAAGCAAGGATATATTGAGTATTTCTCATGTGCTGTGTGTTAAACTAAGACCTTTAAGTGGATTGACATCTTTGATCTACATAGCAGATAGGAAGTTGGCACTTTCAATATCAAGCCTGCTCTCTTGGAGAAGGTCATGCATGTAAACCCACCTGGCCCCTCCTCCTCACACTTTACTCCCTACTTTCTGGAGAGAGACTGTTTTCTGGGCTTTCTTTTGGCTTTAAGAATATTGCCCACAATGACTAATAGTAAGCCCTCTCTTTTCCAAACTTGTGTTTCCTATGCTGTGATCCTGTTTTACCACACTGGTTAGCACTTCCTGAATGACGTAGTGAACCTGAGCATCTTTGCCTTGTTCCTGTGAGGCCTGGACCAGCTGCCCCAGATGAAACCCAGCCTCAGGGCGAGCCTGCCTAACAAGCTCCCAACTCCAAGGAAGCCACAACTTGAGTTGTCATTGATGTTGCCGTTGGCCCAGGGGTGAGTTGGTACCACCTAACATCCCCTCACGAGGAGACCCAGCCTCCTGCATGAGAGTGGAGGATTCCTGGGTGATGGTATCTCCCTGAACATAGATGGGACCTGGCAGTGAGGACCACAGTGCCTGACCCCTGTGAGCCAATGCTTCCAGAACCCGAGACTTCAAGTCATTGCCCATTGGGGGATGGACTGAAGCACATCTCAAAATTCAACCAGATTTCCAGCTGGAGGCTGGGGAATCTAGAAACATTAACTGCCTCCCCCATTAAACAGATGCATTTATTTTTGTATTTATTGAATTAATTTACAAAATGCTGCTCTCTTGAGGGAAGCATTCCCTGGAGCTTGCAAATACCAACAGGTACCATGTAGTTAATATGCATTCAACAGAAGCAGTCATGTCAGGGTTATATTAACACCAACCAAAGAATACAAACATCCAGACTTCTGAATTCTCTAACCACGAAGATCTCTGTGATTTACTGTCTTTTAGGGCTCAATCTAGATAGGGAAATTTCTGTCAGAAGTTTCTGTGCAGCACATTCCTGTACTTCCTTGAATGGTTTTACGTATTTCTGAGGTTTCTGGTGTCAGTCCTTAGGGCCGACTGCTACCACCTTGAATCCAAGAGGACTGTTTTGGAGGAGAGGATGGGGGACCTAGTTGCATCTCCCTGGTAGTGGGACAAGCTAGTCTAATGTGTTTTTTCACAGTCTTCTAGACGGGAGAAGCACCTGTGAAGCCCAGCATCCAGGTGTTTCTGAAATTGCTCCCTGTGAATGAGGGCATCTGCCCGCCTCCACTGTCCCAATCCTGCCTATTCCCTCTCTCCTCTTCTGATGAGATCTTTCAGCAAATCAAGGCCGGGGCTTGACAAGAAACTTCCCAATCATCACCAACTCTCTGTATTTTAAGGTCTCCATCCACACTGCCTGCCCTGAAAGGAAAAGAAGCTGAGCAGTTACCCAATGAATCTAGAACAACCTTTTACTCTGCTCCTGTGCTATCTAGGTAAAACTGATCAAACAGCACATTTTCGGAGGCTAGGTTTGCTTCCTTTCTTCCTTTTTTGTTACTGAAAAAGTTTGGTGTGGTTTCTGTTTTGACTTACTTTTAAATTTTTTAAATTTTTGACACATAATAACTGTACATACTTATGGGGTACAATGTAATTTTTTTTTTGAGACAGGGTCTCACTCTGTCACCTAGGCTGGAATGGTGGCACGATTACGCTTGCTGTAGCCACTAATTCCCAGGCTCAGGTCATCTTCCCACCTCAGCCTCCTGAGTAGGTGGGATTATAGGTGCACGACATTATGCATCACTAATTTTCTTTTTTTTTTTTAATCACAAAACTAGCTTTATTATATTTTTCTCAGTTAGATTTTTGTGTTAAATATCTTCACTGTCCTGGTGACTTCTGGTTCTTATTTTCTTGATGCATATAATGTCCTCAGCCTTCTTCGGATTTTCTGTGCATCACTAATTTTCATATTTTTCATAGAAACATGGTTTGGCCATGTTGCCCAGCCTGGTCTTGAACTCCTGGACTCAAGCTGTCCACCTGCCTTGGTGTCCCAAAGTGCTAGGATTACAAGCATGAGCCACCGCACCCATCCTGATGGTATAATATATGTGCGCATTGTAGAATGATTAAATCAAGCAAATTAGCATACCCATCATCTCACATACTTGTCATTTTTTCATGGTGAGAGCATTCAACACCTACTCTTTAAAAGCAATTTTGAAATATATAATACACTATTATAGCCAGAGTCACCATGCTGTCCAGTAGATCACTGAAACGATTCTTCCTGTCTAACTGAAACTTCACTCTCTCTGACCAACATCTCCATTTCTCCATCCCCTCTTCCTCATTCATTCCTCAATTTGGACAATAGCAGCTGTTTTGGCCTGAAAATGCCCACAGAAGCATCCGTGCCTCACACCAGCTAGTAGGAATAAGTACAGGAAACCCCGTGACTGCCCATCAGCAGTGGAATGTGTAACTGAGTCATGGTCTGTTCCAACCAAGAAATGATACAAGACGGTGTAAGAAGCTGATGATCTGCGGTGGTCTGAGACAATGTGTATGAGAATCTTGCAAAGTAATTTGAGCCAAAGAAGCCAGACAAAAATGGTACAAATTGTATTATTCTGTTAATACTAGGTATAAAATCCAGTGGAACTAGGCTATGCTATCAGAACTGAGGACAATGATGGGCCCAGTTGTAACCAGGAAGGGGGACATGGGGAGCTTCTATGTGTGGTGTGGGTGACCCACTGTTCTTGTTGAGAGGCTGGATACATGAACATGCTCAGTTTGTGAAAATTCAACAAACTGTATGTACACTTAGGAAAGGTGCCACATTTATGTGTGTGTGTGCATGTGTTTATATACCTTAAATGTGTATCTATACATCTTAATTTTCTTTTTTGACACAGAATCTTGCTCTGTCACCCAGGCTGGAGTGCAGTGGCACAGTCTCAACTCCCTACAACTTCCACCTCCCAGGCTCACTGCAACCTCCTGCCTCAGTCTGCCGAGTAGCTGGGATTACAGGCACATGCCACCACACCCAGCTAATTTTTGGATTTTTTTTTTTTTTTTTTTTTTTTATGGAAGATGGTGTTTTTTTTTTTTTTTTTGTTTGTTTTTTTTTTTTTATTCTCAAGGTATCCCCCCCCCTAGTACTCCCAAATTAAAGGGAATACAGGCATTTTCCACTTTGCTCAGCCCTTAAATTTTTTTTTTTGAGATGGGTTCTTGTTCCATTGCCCAGGTTGGAGTATAGTGGTATGATCATAGCTCACTGCAGCCTTGACCTCTTGGGCTCAAGCAATCTTCCCACCTCACCATAAATTTGAACATGAAAAAGAGCAAGGGCAATTCTGCTGTTGGACGTGCAGACATAAAGCTCCAGAGGGTCTTGTAAAGGTAGAGCTGTCTTCAGACACCACTGTCCTTGGCTCACAGCATGTCCCTTGCTGCCCTGTGCTCTGATCCCTATGCCCCTTCCCAGAAGATGTGAGTGTTTTGCTGAGGGATAGGAGGCCCTGGCACTGGGTGGGGGCCCCCGGCCCTGGTCCTCAAACTGGGATGGGATCCTTAAGTGCTTTCACTACAGTGTCATGGCTCTGAAGCTTCCAAGAAGACAACAAACATAAACAAACATTAAAAAAAAAACAAAAAACATGTTCATGTGGTGGATGTTGTTTTCAACATGAAGACTCCAGATTATCCAGAACAATGGGAACCCCCAAGAGCATGTGGACTTTTGAAGAGAGGTATCCAGGGATTCTTTTAGAATGTATTCAAAAGGACAACGAGATCAGAGTTTATGAGATCAGAGAGATCAAAGACTTGAGGGTCAGTGCTTGGTCCCAGGGTCCTAGGAGGAGAGAACCCCAGGAAGAGGAGGGAACATTGCAGAGCCAAGGAAACAGACAGGCTCCCAACTTGCAAACTTCTAAAAATTGTAGTCCAGGATTTTAAAAATCATTATTAATACATTTGATTCATGTAAAACTGGCTTTTCCCGAGGAAGAAATTCAATTTACCTCTTAGAAACTGTTAAAAATATATATATCCTCTCTAGACAAAAGAAGACAAACCGATTCAAAACTTCCACTTCCTCATTTCTTTGCGGAATCTCAAGTGCCCTTAAGGAAGAAAAAAAACACACACACACACCGAGACACACAGACCTATTTAAAAAACAACAGGTATATTCACACTGGTGCTGTGACCTATTTCTGGATCAGAAACTGGATTGCACGTCCACAAAGCCATCTCCCCACCTGGTGTTTGCTCTGCACAGCGGTTGGGAAAGTACAGCCTCGGGGTCTAACAGAAAACCCATCTTTTCTTCTTTTTTTATGATCGAACGCCATGAGTTTACTAATTTACAGCATCTACTTTTGTATTATATACGGAGGCCAAGATTGGAGCTTAGCCCAGTGTTTTCTGGAAACGGTTCTTTTGAAATCAGCAAGTCCACTTAAATAACAGGAACGTTACTCTGCCTTCCCTTGTGACTTGCATCCTCATTTTTATTTGTAGCTTTCTTTTCCAAGACTTTTTCGGGAAGGCGCTAATGGGAGCTCTGCTGCCACTGAAGAGTGTGGTGATGCACAAGTTCCTGTGAGCCCATCTGGCATGAGGCCCCTTCCATATGTAGAACCATGACAAAATAAATAGAAAGCAATTTCAAAGAAGTTCAAATCTAGATATCCTCATCAGGGATAATACAGGAGCTTGAAATACGTGTGCAGATCACCTGGTTCATTAACTGTTGAGGCATGGGTTGTGAGGATCCAGGATCGCTCAGTCCAGCAATCACAGAGAAGGCCTGCTGCGTGGTCAGCTGCAGAGGGAACCCCAAGTGTCCAAACGGGCACCTTTAGGGTTGCAGGGCACCTCTGCCTCAATTACTGCCATTCCACTGTGGATTTACACACTACGTTTCTACAAATAAAATTTTATTTTACAACATTTATCAATGCTAAAAAGAGTTGAAAACCACTGATCTATTTGAGGCCCTATTTGTCAAGTAAAATGGTACTTGAGCAGAGAGAAATATGACTGGTCAGGGATTCTCAAACAAGAAAATAAGCAGATGAGAGCTGTGAAACATACGAGTAAAATGAACGTTATGAAACAGCGGCATTCAAACTCAACAAATGGAACTCACCCTGCGTAAGGAAACAGCTAAACACACAGTTTAAAGTTTTAAAGGTGATCATGTGTAATATGTTTGAGAAGATTAGAGAATGTAAACTATCCATGAAACAAGAAGAAGCTGTTATGAAAAAGAACGATAAAACTTTGAAATTTACAAGATGATTGTTAATGAAACCTCAAAAAATAGGCTTAATAGCAAAACAGACTTGATTGAAGAATGAATCAGTAACTTAAAGACCACGAGGTTCTTGTAGAATATCATTCATGGGGACAAAGGAATCAAAGTAAGAGACAATCAACACATGAGAGGGAGCTAGATGTTTCTTTATGTATTTACTAGGATAAAATAGTTCTCTCCAGGAGGAGAAAACAGAGAGACTTAAGGAAGGAAAATAATTAAATAACTGATAAAAGAAAATTGATCAGAACTTTTCCAGTTCAAAAGCAGGGCCAGCTTCCTGGGTATGTGGCCTCTGGGGTCACATAAGGCTCTGAGCTCTGAAGGACTCTATGCTTGTCTGATTCTCATCTGTTGCCATCTTGAAATGCTTAATAATTTGATCTTTAAACTTGAGCTTTGTAAGTGAAATTCGATGGGACCACAAACCATGTGCATGTGCAGAGACACAGGTAATATATGTGTCCCTGCTCCTTGCTGCTCCATTCACCTTCCCAAGGCCCAGGCACATAGAATTCCAGTGGATTCTGGTGGAGTTCAGTGACACTGAAGGTGAGGAGAAGGTAAGCGTGCTCGTCCACTGAAGGAGAGGCACATGGACAGCCCCACCAAGCCACACACAATCTGTTGGAACCAGAAATTGCTTCAAATGCCTAAAGAAGGCAACAGCCTTCTAAGAAACAGAACAGTGAAGGCACCCTATCCCATCCCTTCCTACCTGGGCTGCTTCCCCATGTTAGACAGCCATGAACGCTGAAAATGATGACGTACAGGGAAAGATGAGGACAGCGCAACCCAGAGCCCCTGTCCTTCAGCGTTTTCTTCATCATCAGTCAGCCGAGGGGAGAGGGTGCTGGCGCACGCGCAGGAAGTAAGAAGTGAAATAAAGTTGAGCTACTCTTGGGCAGCATTGCCACTGTTATGGTAAAAATGAAATACACATGCATGCCTGAGCTACATAACACGAACCGTAATTTCAGTGGTTCCTCATGTGAGTTAAACACTTTGTATTTGCATTTAAAACTAGCACTGCACAAATGATAAAATTTACGCTAATACTTTTAAATGTTAACTTTACTTGGAATGAAATTAAATAACATGAAAAATATAGCACATCAAGAAAGAGACTATGGAAGAGAAGAAAAAACTGTTTAGCATTGCTAGGCTTTTTCCCTGCTTTTTGAACAGGAGTTCTATGTTTTAGTTTAGCACTGGTTTCTGCAGATCAGATAGCCAGTTCCATTTAAAAGGGCTCACCAATGCGTGGCAGAATGCATTTTTAAAAGATTTATTTTGGAACTTCAAAGGTAAAGAGAAGTTTTTGAAGTTTTCAGAGAGAAAGAAGGGTTAATTTACAAGAAATGAAGTGCCTGAGGCCAGCAACACAGAGCTGGGTCAAGAGCTCTGCGGCTCTTTGAGCACAGGGCACCAACTGTGGCTGGCCAGGGCTCGTGTGTGGCTCAGGGCTTCTGAGTCAGTTCATCCTGTGTCTTATTTTGTCTGAAAACCAAAGGCAGGTGGAGCGGACAGCAGCTGGGGGGCAGGGGTGGGCTGGGCACACAGGGCTGGTTGTGAAATCCTGGGGCATCTCCTGGGAGCTTGTCTGCACAGAGCTGGCAGGGTCAGTGCTGGAGCCAGGCCAGGTTCCTGGAACGTGCCTGGACACAGCTTGGCAAGGTGGTGGGCTTCAGCATGTGAGGACAGGAGGAACACAGTGTCCCTGAGCTCTGCTGCTCCCGGGCTGGATGCCATGGAAGGCCCAGGAGGCTGGAGAGGGCAAGTGGGCCAGCACTGGAGCATGCCATGGGCTGCTTTCGAGGGTCAGGTTTCCTGTGTCAGTTGACAGGCAGGGCCAGCTCTGTGGGCTATGGGTTCGTGTGCTGAGACACAACACACGCAGACAGACACAGACACAAAAATACATGTAGAAACACATGTATATACAGACACACACACAGATACATGTAGACACACATGTACATGCAGACACACAGATACATGCAGATACACATACATAGACACAGACATACACATGTACGCACACACACACAGACCCCTACAGGGACACTGAGACACACAGACACACACACAGACATACATGCAGGCGTATATACAGACACACACAGACACACGACAATGGAAACATTTTCCTTGGCTCTTCAAATACAGAAAAATCATCCAAACAATTCTTTTTGGCCAGGCCAACTCGTGCCGGCGTTAGGAGTTGGGGGCCGACGCGGAGAGTGCAGTTCTGCTTGCTGTCCTCCCCCTTTACTGCCCTGGTAGAGCACTGATGGGCACGGCAGCCAAGGCTGTCCAGGAGGGGATGCATGGAGCACAACGCTTGGACAGCGTCCAGCCAGGGCGAAGCGGCTGGCTGGGTCCTTCCCAGGACACCCAGACTGTTCCAGGGCTGTGGGAGGCCCAGGACGGGAACAGTGCTACCCATTTCTCAAGAGCTGGCAGCCTCAAAGTGGTGGGCACGCCGTGTTCTGGGGCTGGAGGGAAAGCCATATGGGGAAAGAGGCGTGGGCTAAGGTTTTGGGCCCCAGGAAGGACTCCCTGGAGCAGCACGGGCTGCGTGTGAGCCCATGCCAGGCCGACAGCGAGCCTTGGCATGGGAGAGCCCCTTGCACAGCCACTTTGTGAGGAGTCAAAGATGCAGAGGAAATGCTGGGAGAAGTGAGCACAAGCAGGTCTCCGTGCTGTCAGAATTCTGTGCATCTGGAAGCTGCTTCATCTCCAACTGAGGGAATGCAGTCCACAGAGAATTCTGGAAGTCTCCAACCAGGGAATGCTTTCTCTTCCGCTGAGCAGAACCGTGTGGAAAACACCCATGCAAGAACACGGCAGATGCTGAAATGGTCTTGGGGCAGGGGAGAGGGTCCAGCCTCGGAGGGTCTTGCCCTCATGCACAGCACATTAAACCCACCCTGCAAGGCCCACAGCGGGCTGCAGCTGAAAGCCCATTGTATGGGCAATAAAGGGTGAACACCCAGGTTGGGTTTGCACCCACTGTCTCTTTCCTCACTGTGGCTTCCTGGGTAGCAAGCACGTGGCTGGTTGGACCCCCACGGCAGGCCTAGGCCAGGTAAGGTGAGTGGGTATCCTTAAGCTACATCCCAGCGTCCCTTTCTCTACCTGCAGAGAACAGGTGGTCCTCAGCCATCTGGGGGCAACGGGAAGCCTGAAGCGGGTTCCGTGCAGATCATATAAGAACAGGACCGAGGCACTGGGGATGCTCATGCAGCCCCAACTTCCCAGGATGGAGTTGGGGTGGCTAAGGGCTCTCCATCCACAGGGAAACCTGGGCTGGGCCATGTAACATTGCCAGAACCAGGGTCACCATGGGCTGGATGCTCAGAGGCTGGTCCAAGTGGGAATCCACACTCTAGGCCCAGGGCAGTGCCTGTGGCAGAGCAGAAACCCCACAGATGCTGGTGGTCTGGAGCAGACTTCACAAGGCAGAGCTCAGTAAATGCTTGTCGTCTTAGAATGACTGAACCTGGAGGTTCTACTGTGCATGCTGTCTTTCCAACCACATAGAGAACTTCCATACAGGACTTATTCCCTCACTCATCCTGGTATCCCTCCGTTCATGCCCTTGGCTGTTTTATACTAAGGTACGTCCTTATCCATAATAAACACATGAAATATGGCCGGAGTAAGACATTCTTCTGCAACAATCATCGGCATACGAATGGTTCAGAGGTATTTAAAAAGTTAGTATTGGCCGGGCACAGTGGCTCATGCCTGTAATCCCAGCACTTTGGGAGGCTGAGGTGGGTAGATCATGAGGTCAGGAGTTCAAGACCAGCCTGGCTAACATGGCAAAACCACATCTCTACTAAAAATACAAAAATTAGCCAGCCGTGGTGGCACGCTCCTGTAATCCCAGATACTCAGGAGGCTGAGGCAGGAGAATCACTTGAAACTGGGAGGTAAAGTTTGCAGTGAGACGAGATCGTGCCACTGCACTCCATCCTGGGCAACAGAGCAAGACTCCATTTCAAAAAAAAAAAAAATTAATGTTGATGACCACCACGGTCCTCCCTGCATAGGTCTCCCCTTCACGTGTAGCTATGCACCCTTTAGGAGTCATGCCAGAAAGCCATGAGCTCTCCATACCAAGGTAGTTTTGCCTCTCATTCCAAAGGTGGGCTGAGAGGATACAGATCACCTTACATATCACCTGGATGCAAGGTGAGCCTAGTGGGGTTGCAAACTGGAGTTAGGGCACTCATTTTCACCCTGGAAGCCCTCTGGGAAGCCAGCACCCTGTGAGGAAGATGGCATGGCTGGTTTCATACTCCACAGTGAATTGTGCAGTGACTGTGGCTCAGGTGGCATGGAGGGCACAGTGTGGCATGACTGTGGCCTCTCCATAGGTAAGGGCTCAGGTCATCTGGCCACTAACTCTTGTCCTCACGTATCTGGGTGCTTTGGTCTATGGAACCCATGTCCTGAAGAACCCATATAGAGCTTCTGTCCAGCAAGGTTCCACACCCTGGGCGTTGCAAATAGCCATGGAAAAATGGTAGCTGCTAAGAGCTATTATTTCTAGAGCCAAAGTGATGTGCAAATATATAGAAGGCCAATGTTGTTATTATCTTCATCCACATCTTGTGCAGAAGAGGAAACCAAAGCTCAGAGAGGCTAAGCAACTTGCTCAGTTTCACACAGATGGTAAAAAAGCATTTTTAAAAGATCCTCAGACTGAGGTGCTCTGGAATCCATGGGCATAGCTCACCTTCCTGTAGCATCTGAAAAGCCACTGGATATAATATGGAGACAATGAAAGTCTGCACTGTCTCCCTCCCCACCCTGTCCTTCTCTCCTTTGACAGCTGTGCCCTAACTCCAGCTCCAGTGTCCCCAGTGAGGCTACATCATGACAAAACTGAAAGTTAAAGGTAAAAGCACTAATTACCCTCAAAATAGTTAATTATTATTTCACTGAATTTGTTTAATTTTCCCACTGTTCTGGGGATCTTATGATTTATGAGGAGCTCTACCGATCTAGGAGGATGTGTGTCCTGTGATCTAGAATCAGAACCAATAGAACATAGAGAGATATGTGAGATTTATTGTAGGAATTGGCTCATATGATTATGGAGGCAGAGAAGTCCCATGATCTGCCGTCTGCAGGTTGGAGACCCAGGAAGGCTGGTGATGTAACTCACTCCTAGCCCAAAGGCCTAAGAACCGGGCAAGCTGATGGTGTGAGTCTCAGAATCCAAAGGCTCTAGAACTATAAGCACCAGTGTCTGAGGACAGAAGATGGGTATATCAGCTCAAGCAGAGATGGTAAATTTACCCTTTTGCTTTTTGGCTCTAACCAGGCCTTCAGCGGATTGGATGGTACCCACCCACGTTGGTGAGGATGGATCTTCTTTACTTAGTCTACTGATGCAAATGCTCATCTCTTCACAAAGTGCCCTAACACACACAAACACACACACACACACACACAGAAACAATGTTTCACCAGCTATCTGGGCATTCCTTAGCCCAGGCAAGATGACAAATAAAATTAATCATCCTAAGTCCATTTCTTGTCAAGGCAACACCAAAATGCATCTTCTTAAACCACTCTAATCTTCAAATAGAGACAATACCAATGACCTGCTATCTGCCTAACTATCCTGCATACAATCCAAAACTCACCAATCCCTTCCCCGCAGGAGAAGGCAGGAGCCTTGAGTGATGTTTACTCTTCTCCTCGATATCTCACAATTTAAATACTATAGTGTAAGATTGACAATACTTAAATATTCATATGAAGTCAATGTATTGTGTGTTACCGGAAAAGGGAATAAGAGAGGAAAGAAAACAAAGGTATTCGCTTACTTTATAAACACACAAATGTATTTTTAACAAAATAGGGAGAAAATACTCAGGACAGTTACACTCCCAGTTTCTATGACAGATTAATGGCCACAGTAAGGATAACCACCTTATTCCACTAACTCAGTCTATATTCCCTTTGCCTTCAGCAAGCCCCTCAGGTTTAAGAGTTTTTACCTGGTGGAGTGACCCAAACCTTCATTCCTGAATTTTCCATTGAGCTTAGTCACAAGGCATAGTAATACTAACAGATTCCCTAAGGAATTTCCTGTATTCCAGACATACCCTTCCTTGCTTCCATTGTGGAGTAGCAGTCCAATGTCCCTTTAGTGGTCAGGATAAATCGCCCCAGCCAGCACCCATCATTCTCTTTTAGCCTGTTGACGCAGACACAGAAGAGCCCGCATTGGCTGGATGGCAGTCTTCACTTCTAGTTGAAAGTTAAGGAAGTTGTAGAAATTATGGAATCCTTGCATCTCCTGGTGGACACATCCTTCCTTCTGGAGTGAAGACATTTATGCATAAAGTGGGGGGAACAGGAAGCAAAAATGTTGCCAGTGGGTCACTAGGGGTGATGGTGAGGGGTCTGTCTCCTATTTCTACTCCCTGATTTCTGGACCGATGAGTCCTGGCTATGGGATAAACAGCAGCATCGGGTGGAGGCTGATTAAAGTGTTTAGTTTATGTCCCGGAGCCAAATCTCCCTGGACGTGGATGGAAACTTCCCAGAAGAGCCGTGGGGAGCTGGTGATTTGATGCATAGAGCAACATGTTTGGCTTCACGGTGACGTGCCCCAGTCAACTCCTTACCTCTGTTTGGTGCTGTTGATAGGACTCCTTGTCAGTTAGCAGAAAGGAGGTGAGAATACACGCATAGAAACACACAGCTTCTCACCGCCCAAGGACCGCCAGTCACTCCTCTTGACATTCCTCACATTTATTTTGGATGTGCCAAGACAGTGGCTCACTTTTGGCTTTGCTTCATGTCTGGAAATCAAGAAAAGCTGTGAACCAGCCTGCAGTGGGATCTGCTCGAGACTGCTGATGGTGCCGTGTCTGGGAAGGTGCTAGAAGGCTGGGCTGGGACTGCCGTTGAGCTCAGAGCAA